>NC_056734.1:662687461-662947461 GCF_019279795.1 Protopterus annectens
GTTGTATACCTTATTTATGGCCGGGGTCCACCAGACAGGTCTCCTGCGTTTGGAGGAGTGAGTCTTGGTTTTATTTGGGATAGCATGCTCCATGCATTCCTGTAGGTGTCCACATAATGTTTTGTAAAGGATTCTGCATTTTGGGCTCTATTTTTCACTGGCCCGGGGGCTTTGAAGGATTCCACGTCGGTTTTGAGAAGTGTGAAGTTTGCTTTTGGGAAGTTCTTCACCGTGGTTTCCTTGGCTAGGGGTGGGGACGGAATATGGATGTCCAGTGAGATTAGTTTATGGTCTGATCTTACCAATGAGGGGTATACCTCTGGTGTGGAACATAGAGACCCCATGTTGGTGATGACCAGATCCAATATGTTTTCCCCTCTTGTGGCAGTGGTGACCAGTTGTTCCATAGCATTTGAGTTTATAAATTCTTGGAACCGTAGGGTGAGGGTGTTTGGGCTTGAGTAATTTTCCCAATCAATGTTTGGGTAGTTGAAGTCACCCAATATAATAGTGTTTGGAGAGTCCTTCATATTTTCCAGTGTTCTCAGGAAAGCCGAGTGAGGTTCCTGTGTTTGGGAGGGTGGTCTGTAGCAGACTACAAACTGCAAGGCAGTTTTGCCCACTGTTAGTTGCACATGGATGGTCTCCGATGCTTCGTGCAGTGCTCCTAACCTGTAGGTGTGTGATTTTGATAAATATGGATACTCTCCCTCTTTTTGTGGTTCGGTCTGAGTTTTGGGGCCAGAAAGCATGGTATGAAGTATAACCTGTTAGTGCTGGGGTGCTTTCGGGAGCCTTGAACCAGGTTTCTGTTACTGCACAGATATCGATATTCTCCATACTGAGGAGAGTCTCGAGTGCGTGCATCTTGAGGTTTAGACTTCTGGAGTTGAGCAGCATTACCCTTAGTTTTTTTTTCTTTGTGTTGTCTATGGAGGTGGGTTTGTCTTTTGAGCCTTTCCTAAAAAAGGCACTATGGGGGAGGCAAGAGGCTTTGCCAGTATACAAAAACCCAAGGGTGACAGGTGTAAGCCATCCCTAGCGAAGCAACGTGGCTTGTCGAGCATGTCATCCCAGGCTGACAGACACTGGATCCCCTTTGAATGATTCCAATACTTTAGCCACTTGTTAAAATTGATCATTTTGTCTTTATACTGTGGCATCATTCTTGGTGAGGGTAAGATGCTACTCAAAGTCAGGGTCATACCGGCCTGGGCTACATGATCAAAGAGCTCCACTGTCTTTTTTCATGTACTCCAGGGAGGTACGTCTCAGGTCATTCACACAAGCATGGACAATGACGGGGTCATATTTGTACTTGCTTTGGAGTGACCTGAGTGCTTGTGTTATGTGGCAGATCCTGGTACCCGACAGGCAGCTTACAGTGACCTTCTCCTTGTTCAGCCTGGTGAGTGGGACGTCAGGGAATCTGACAATAGAGTCACCTATTACAAGTGTGTTAGGTGTGTTGTTTAGCCTTAAGGGCTGTGACTGTGTGGCACACTGACTTTGTGAGCTATGTGCTATGTGGGTATTGTTTCGTGGTAGGGGTTGCTTGGATGTCTGCTTTGGAGGTCTCTGCTGCTTAGGCAGATCTTTCCTCTGAGTATGTTTTTGTGTGTTTATGTGTTTGGTTTGCTGATGCGATAGGTCTATGTGAGACTGGATTTGTGGTGTATGTGGTTACCTTCTCCTCCTAACAGGCTGTGCCAGTACTGGGTTGAGAGGTTAGCCTCCAGTTTGGCTATGTAGTTGCATCTCTCACATATATTTCAGCTTGTTGGGAGGAGGAGAGGGTTGTCTGTATACATAAGGCAGTTGTAACATTGCCTCAAGATTCCCTGATTTACCAGCTGGACTGGTGCGTAAACCCGAAACTGACCTTTGGACATGCCTGAATAATATAGGGAACTACTTATTGACTGATCAGAAAGAACCAATAGGGAGCAAGTGTTTAAAAGGTGTATAAGAGGATGTAGTGCTTAAGTTTATTAGTGTTTACTTATGAGATTACTTATACAAGCAAGTGCAGGGCTTTAGAATTAAAATAGAGTGCTTATTTTGAGATTTAGAGCAGTTCTAAGGGAAAAAGTGAAGAGCAGACTTTGTGGAGCCGGGAATAGTTTAAACCTCTTTAAGTGGCGCTGCTCTGTGCGCAAGACTGCGCAGAAAAAGAGTTGCAGGGTTTTCAGAGAGAGATCAAGGAGTTTGGAATTTACCCAAAATGGCCAATAAAACTACAGCTTCTAGGCAGTAACCACTCCTACAGGGACAGGCAGGCTGCTCAGTGTTAACCACTGCCACTGGTGAACACAGAGATTTCCCTTTAGCCCAAGCAAGCACTGGCCACCAAGCAACTTACAAACAATTCAGAACAGCAAATCTGTAACTGAACTTTCTTAAATTTCAGAAAGTGGGAAAAAAGCAAGATTTTTTTTTTTTTTTTTTTAGTTTAAAGGTAGCAGAGATACACAAGTGGCAAAATGGTCAGAACAGTGCAATAAATGAACCCACACTTGAGTGCTAGGCCAGAGTCAGGTAAAATGCAATTTTAAGAAAACTGATTTTAAATTAAGTGCAACACAGGAAATGCAGTTAACAGGCTGTAGATGTGCTCTAAATACTGTTTCTAATACAGATATCAACTTTAGCAAGCTGGAAAACGCCGAAAAGTAGATGGCAAAGCAGTAATTTTAAACAAAAAATCAGAAGAAAATACTTAAAATCTCAAAAGTGGCTCCTTTCTTCTCTCAGTGTTTTCTCCCCTTGGTAGGTGCTTCAGCAACAACTATCAAGCCTGGAAAGACGTAAAGGCAAGACCCTGTCTGTGATCAGAATCATCTTCCACCCCACAAATAACTTTTTAGGAACCAAAAATGTTGGAAGAAGCTGTGGTTTTGAAAATCCCAGGGTTTTAGCCAAACTGTTCCTGTGGACAGACCCCCCCCAAGGCAGGGGGTAATTTTAATGGACATTGTCCCAGAGGCAGAGACAAACCACAAAATCAGGGATTACATAGTCTTTTCACTGAACCTTATTTGCACTCCTGAATGGTTGCCTGACTACTGCACTCTGGAGGTAGTCAGTGGGGGAGGGTGCTTATCATTGCATTCTCAAGCCTGGCAGGCCATCACACAAGATTATTGGTGCAGAGTGTAGTCATCAGAGGCTACTTTATTCCCTTTGTTTTCCCTCCATAGCAGTGAATAATTCATGATATACCACCCCGTCAGAGTCTGCAGTAGAGGAAGTAAAAAAGCTGCTGGAAGAAAAGTCATCCAAATGGTCTCCAAAGACCAGCCATAGTCCAGTCCATGTTCATTTTAGTTCCAAGAAAAACTGGGGACCTAAGGCCAGTTTTGGGCCTAAGCCAACTCAACTAGTTTGTGAAACAGAAAAAATTTAACATGGTCATGTTTCAGTCCATTGCATCTCTTCTGAGGAAAGATGACTGGATCTGCACATTAGATCTTCAGGACACCTACTATCATATCAAGGTGACATAGCAATCCCAGAGATGTCTCTTTCTGGCTGGGAGCTACTCATTCTCAGTTCATGACTCTGGCTTTGGTCTCATTACATCCCCCCGGATATTAACCAAATTCATGACAGTTTCAGCAGCATATCTCAGACTGCAGGGATTCCAGGTGTTCTATTATTAAGACAATTGGCTCCTTACCACACCACAACCAAGGATCTACTGGTCCAATATAGAGACTTCTTGCTCTGTCTTGCCCCACAGTTGAAGACTGCAGTCAATTTTGCAAAAAGTCATCTAACACTGATGCAGCAAGTAAGAGTTTATCAAATGCCACCTCGATACTAATTGTCAGATAGCCAAACTTCCGTAATTCAAAGTACTGTCCCTGCATCCGTAATCTTCAGAGGTTCTTAACCATCCCTGTCCCCCAGAAAGGGTTATTCTCAGATGGTTGGTTGGGTTTAAGGACTGCCTCAAGTCACTCTTGCACCTCAAGCAAGATACTACATGATAGTTTTGGAGTGGACTCTCTCTATTCATTGGTCCTTGATGCACTGCATGTACCTGTACACCTCATACAAATATGCAGGGAACACATCAGTTGGGTGCCTGACCTCTCCCATAGACTCAGAGGGTTGACTGTTCCCCTACCTTCACAACCAGTAGCTATGTTAATCACAGACACTTCTCTTCTGAGATGGGGGTGGAGGGGGAATTGTGAAGGAAAGACGGTTCAAGGTTCTTGGTCAACCTCCGAAGGCAGTCATCACATCAATGTCTTTGAGATGAGGGCAGTTCTCCTAGCATTGCAGGCCTTTCATGACTCCCTTCCCAAGGGTGTTATTGCAATACAGATGGACAGCATGGTGGTAGTCTAGCATATCGTCAAGCAGAGAGGAACCCAATCCTATCCACTTTGCCAGGAAGCCATGACATTGTGGCAATGGGTAATGTATTCCTGTCACTTTCTTGTAGCAGCACACATACTGGGGACTTCAAATGTTCTCATGGACAAACTGAGTAGGTCTGTACTTCTGCCACCACAACTGGTCCCTCAATCGGGTAGTAGTGACGCAGAGTTACAGTCACTGGGGTCAACCTTGCTACAGACATTTTGCTTCATACCCAAGTAATAAGTGCAGTAGTTAGTTTGCTCTGATTCCTCCACAGAGTCAAAGACTGAGTGATTTTCTAGTGCACGTTTGGCCCTTGGGTCTCCTTTACACCTTCCCTCCCATTCCCCTCGTAACAAAATTTCTTGAGAAAGCCAAAAGGTGCAAGACCATAGTTATCCTCATTGACCCCTTTTGGCCCTAGCAAGTTTGGTTTCTTAACTCATCTAGTGCACCCACCTTGGGAGTTGGATCTTGTGTAGATCTGTGTCACCTATATCTGGTCAGCCGTACTGAGACCAGAAAACCCTGAAATTGACTGCGTGATTTCTCCAGTTTTAACAGTGGCCAGAGATGCCAGCCTTTCTACTCCAGTAATGTACTTTTTTTTTTCACAGAAACTGAATACTAGGAAAGTTTATCTCAGTAAATGAAGAATATTTAACATACGGACTTCTTCCAGAGGGCTAGATCCTTTTTCAGACCCTCTTCCATCCAGTATGAATTTTTTGGCAGAGCTTTTTTCACAAAGGATCCAGCTTTTTAACTGTCAAGGTTCACTTTGCAGCTGTTTTCACGTAGAGCAAAATCAAACTTCTCTTGCATCACTAAATATTTCAAAAGCCTTTTTGAAGGGAGCCTTCCCCTTAAAATAACCAATAAGGGATACTTTTCCACATTAAGACAGTACTGTCATGCTACATGTGCTAAGAGCTCCATTCAAGCCTTTCTCCACAGTGGATTTGAAATATATTTCTTGAAAAATCCTCTTCTTATTGGCTGTCACATCTGCAAGAAAGATTTCAGAGTTACAGGCCTTATCTTGTAAGCTCCCATATCTGGTCTTTCATCAAGACAGAGTGTCACTGAGAACAAATCTTAAGCCTCTGAACCGAATCTTAATCAGGCTGTCAATCTACCAATGTTCTTCACAAAGCTTTGTCTCAATGGAGAGTATTTTCTGTGT
Organism: Protopterus annectens; assembly: GCF_019279795.1. Taxonomy (NCBI): domain Eukaryota; kingdom Metazoa; phylum Chordata; order Ceratodontiformes; family Protopteridae; genus Protopterus; species Protopterus annectens. The sequence goes on from NC_056734.1 coordinate 662,693,022, forward strand.
TTGTTGGATGTTCATCAGCAACTCGAGTTTATTTGCACAGGGTTAAGGATATCAGGAACTTGTATTTGCTTTTCATTGCTCTCTCTAGGGCTAAAAATTTGGTCAAGGAGTATCAAAAGTAACTCTGTCCAGATGCCTCTCTGACTGCATAATGTTCAGGTATAAAATGTTGAGATTGACTTTGCATGGCAAACCAGAGCTGTAGCTACTTCTACTGCCTTTATAGGTAGTGTTCCTTTTGATGGGATTTGTGTGCAAGCTGCTTGGTCTAATGTGTTCATACCTTTGTGCTTCATTACAAGCTGGATGTACAGTCTAAATCCCATACATCCTTTGGCTCCACCTTTCTCAGGAATATCCTTCCTTGATATCACCCAGGTGTTTGGTAACTTGGGAATCTGTCCCAAAGGTTGAAATGGATGAAAACAGAGATGCGATACGAAAGTTATGTACTTACTAAAATGCCACATCTGTGTTCCCTTGTTTTCATCCAGTTCAACATCCCACCCTCTGTCCTCTGGCCTAAGTTGTCTTTTTGCACTCCAGCTGAACAGTTGGACCTGAATAGGAGCCTTGTCTTTGGCCAGCCTAATTTGTTCTTCAGGGCTTTCCCATTATTGTTCACTGTATTAAGTAGGCTTGTATGTGTGGGTTATAAGTCTTATATTTATGAGCAGGCAAACTCAATCTGAGGTACTCTGGGGGAACAGAGAGAATTGTGGGTAGGGCAGGAGTCAGAGCCCAAGATCAAAGGTTCTGAAAAGTGCCAAGGTTGGATCCAATAAACCATTTCTCCCTTTCTCAAAAAGTTGAGTCATCTGGGATGTTTCTGAAAGAGTGGGAGAAAATGACCCAAGGTGCTTTGGTGCTTAGGTGCTAAGAATCCTTGATAACAGGGTTAGAGATTCCACTTAATAAAACAAGGGCTTTCACACATTTCCATAATACTCAGAAAAATGGAGGGATTTTTCAAATCAATAATTTTGGAACTCTGGCATAAAGTGGCCATAGGGGAGAGTACCACATTAGAAGGAAGTCATTGCCTCATAGAATGGTAGCCAATGGAAACCTATCTTGGAGCTACAAAGGCTAAACAGATTTCTAAGAATGCTAATTTTGCAAGCTATTACCTTTATTTTCTTTTTCTTGCACTTTTATGGTTTCTGTGGATCTCAAAAATGCTTATACCCACATATTCGTTGACAGGATGCACTCACAGGACCTGAGATTCAAAGCAGGGGTTGCACATTACCAGTTTGTCTCTCTGCCTTTGGATTGTCTACTGCACCCAAGGTATTTACAAAGTGCCTGGCTTCCATAATTATATGTTGCAGGTCACTATTTATTTATTTATTTATTTATTTATTTATTTAACATTTGTTGACCGGGCTAGTCTAGCTGGATGTATGTCCATTTTCAGTAGAGGCCCAGGGAGAAAAGCTCCAATGATTATAAAAGTTTAAACATAGGCAATACAATACAACAATAGAAACATATAGAAAAAGAGCTAGTGAATACACATAGTAATAAAATAAGGTTAGAGCACAACTCAACAAATATAATGAACAGAATATGTTAATTTTTTTTTTTTTTTTTTTTTTTGTGAGGGATAACATATTTCTATAAAGTTGATATATGAGGTAGACTTTACAAGGCTAAGGGAGTACAGATGGTAAGGATTAAGGAGATAGTAATGAATAGAGAGGAAGTGGAAGGATTAAGCTGGGTATGTGCAGGAGCAAAGCCAATGTTTGTTGAGATGAACTTTCAAATGTCTTTTAAAAAGAGGGAGGGATGATAGAGATGTGATATCAGAGGGTAGATTGTTCCATATTTTTCCAACGGAGTTGGAAAAGAGACTGTCACCTGCAGAGTTAGAGGGTTTGGTTATATTAATCAGTAGTTTGTTGGAAGAGCGTAGATGTTTCAGGTTGTTATATGGTGAAATGAGGTTAGAGAGTATAGGAATTTTAGTTGGTTGGTATAAGATCTTGTGTGCTGTTAATAATTGATGAAGACTGAGTAGGTTGGGAAATTCAAACCAACCTAGATGTTTTAAGTTCAGACAATGATGAGTTCTAAATGGGGATCCTGTGGCAAATCTAGCAATGTTATGATAAGATGTTGCAAGTTTCTTGAGGTTGTTTTTGGAGAGATTAGTGAAGATGGGGGAAGCGTATAGGAGAGCAGAGATAAGGTGAGATCTGGCTAAGGTGGTCCTAGCTTCAGGTGTCAGGAAGGGTTTTATTCTGTAAAGGGATCCGATTTTTTTATTAACAGATTTGATAGTGTTGTTGATATGGGGGTCAAGGCTAAGATTATTGTCAATAGCTATTCCTAATAGTTTAGCTGTTGAGTCTGGAGAGATGAGTGTGTTGTCAGTGGAAGTAAGAATTAAATTGAGTGGGCCAGTTTTGCGTGAAGGTGAGAAAAGTAGCAGTTTGGTTTTCTTGGCGTTAAGGAGTAGGCAATGGTCGCAGAACCGTTGTTCAACAGTGGTAAAAGCTTTTTGGGTGAGTGACTGAAGTTCATTTAGTGAGTTGGCAGAACAGACTATGGTAGAATCATCTGCATATTGGATGCAGGTAGATTGTGGGATAGCAGATTGTAGGTCATTGATGAAGATAGAAAATAGAAGGGGGCCTAAGATGGAGCCTTGAGGTACACCCAAAGATATAGGAAGGAGATTAGATAATGTATTTTTCCAGAGAACTGCTTGCTGGCGGTTTTCTAGGTAAGATGTGAACCAGGTTATGGATGGAGGATCAAGTGAGAGAGATTTTAGTATGTGTAGAAGAAGTTTATGATTAACCATGTCAAATGCTTTAGATAAATCAATGAAGACTGCAGATGATAGGTAGTTATTGTTGCGGTTATAGTTGATTGTGTTGGTGAAGGAGAGTAGTGCAGTGGTAGTGCTGTGGAAGGGTCTGATGTCGTGCTGACAGTTGGCAAGTAGGTTGTGATGTAGAAGGTGGTTAAGAAGCTGCTTGTGAATACATTTTTCCATGATTTTAGCTATAGGTGATAGAAGAGCTATAGGACGAAAGTTAGAAAGGTCACATCTGCCCTTACTTAAATGATTGCCTTATTCAAGCCCCTACCCAAGAAGATAATTAGTTTGCCCTATAGTTCATCCTTTTCTGCTTCCAGACTGAGACTTTATCTGAATCTGCACAAAACACATTTCTGAAAAGGTCACATTCCCAAGAGCCTTTTTGGTTACCACCAATCAAAGGACGTGTCTCCCCTCAGAGAATGTGCTATTTCTGACCACGTTTTGATAGCATACAACAAGATCAGATTATGGCAGGGGAGTACTTCAAGACCCTGTGTTTGGTGTCATCCCTATTCCTGCTGGTAAGTATGGCAAAGCTTCATATGAAAAACTGTAGAGGTACTTAGCACAGATAATGGCAGCATGTCTAGTTACTTGGGTATCCTTTTCCTGTGCTGGGTTGTATCAAAAAGGAGGCACTCTTATCATGGATTCAGCATTTGTATCTCAGGAAGATAGGGAAATGCTCCAATGTTGACAGAAGAGGGAAAAAGGTAATGTCATATTTGTGGTAGTAAGTGGCTATTGGCAAGGGAGGAGGGTTTCACTGGCATTTGTTAGTATTCCACCTAAAACTGCTATTGTGGAGCTTAAGAAAATCGTAAGATAAATAATTACCTTTCAGTGGGTAATATTTCTTATAAATGGTGACTGGAACTTGATGTGCAACACTGAAAATGTATCTGGGGACCAAGAAAGAAAATATAACAAAAGAGGGCAAATTTCTGAAGAAATTTATGAAAATATTTGTTATGGAAGACTTGAATTCAGTATTAGGAGCTCAGAGAGAATTTACATATTAATCCCCAAGGTGTACAATAACTGGGCCAGCTAAGACAGAAGTTATATTTCATAGGAACACAGGCATTTACCTGAAAACTTTGACACACATTCTTTAACTATTTCAGATCATACCCCAATAAAAATTAAGATAAAAATGTAAGAGTATGAAGTAAAAATAAGACACTGGCACTTTCTCACCTACCCTTTAAAAGAGAGGGATTTAAGGATTGGATAGTAGAAATTATTCTAGAGTTATTTTATTTATTTTATTTTATTTTTACATTTGATTGCCGGGAAAGTCTGACTGGACAGAATGCCCATTTTCAGCAGAGGCCCGGGGAGAAAAGCTCCACATAGAACAAAAGATTATAAATAAAAACAGCTGTAAGTAAAGTAAAACATTTGAAAGTTTTTAGTCTGGGGCAGAGCAAGAGCAGACCCACTTAGTGGTAAGGTGGGTTTTTAGTGTTTGTTTAAATTTAGTTAATGTAGTGCTAGATGTGATGTAACTAGATATAGAGTTCCAAATCTTAGCAATATAATGAGAGTAGGTGGACTTCTCCAGCACGATTCTGTGCTGTTGAGATTTGTATGAGGGGCTTATTGTTTGACCGCAGCATTCTGCTACAGGAATAGAGCTCTAGCAAGTCATTTAATGATGGAGTTTTTGCAAAATGATAGAAGATTTTGTAAGCCATGTTAAGCTGAGATACGTGTAGGAGATGGGGAAGTTCTAAGCAGTTTAGTTTTCTTAGGGCAGAGCAATGATTTGATCTCACTGTAGAGTTTGCTGCGTATCTAGCTATTTTATTATAGCATGCTTCCAGTTTTCCTGAGGTTAATAAATACAGGTGATGCATATAAAAGAGTAGAGGTCAAATGAGTCTAGGCAGTAGCTATTTTTGTGTTGTGAGATATGGGGGAAGATGCAGTTTTTCAGAAGTTATAGCTAGTGAGTGGGATAAAATGAAAGTGGAGTTTAAAAATAGGTTAGAAATAAAAGAAAAGTAGATATGGTTAAAAGTTGTTGTTGTTGTGTCGTTCGGCTTTTCCCAGTTAGGGGTCGCCACAGCACAACTCCAGTCCGCTAATGATTGGTAGTTGATTTTTACGTGCCGAGTTACAAGCCCTGACGCGCCACCTTCAACGAAGGTGCGCCCATTCACGCATATCTCCACGCAGAAGACACTGTAGCTGAGAATCTAACCAGACAGCATCTAGATATGGTTAAAGGTAACAGGAATTATTTAGAGGACCTGACCTATTGCAGAGTAAGGGGAGTCTCACTGAACAAGAAGTGCAACTACAGAATGTTAAAGACAAAATAAAGGGAGTATGTGGATAATGTGTAGGAGTTTAGAAAGATTGCTGTTAAGCAATTGTTTTTGATAATAAATCCAAAGCACAAAATATTTTAGCACAACAACTTGGGCAGCAGAAAGTTGAAAAGGTTGTTTGTTGCCAAACTTAGGGAGCATATAACAAGAAAAACTATCCAGAGTTCTTGTAGAGATATTAGAGATGTTTCAAAAATGTTATGACAGTTTGTATAAAGCAGATAAATGTAGAAATCAAGAAAGAGCACAAATGGAAGTATTTATGGAAAAGTTAAGTATACCAACTTTAGAAGTAGATAAGGCTCAACAATAAACAGGTAAGACAGGAGGAAATGAAATAAAAACTGTGCCGTATAATCAATCTGCAGGAAAGTCTCCAGAAACGTATGGTATTACTATGAAAGTTTAGAAGCAGGAGAGATTGAGAAAGATTTTGAAGGTTTTATCTGTATTTTAGAAGAAGGTGAAGTGTCAGGATCCTGGAAGATATCTGTAGTGGCAATAAAGACCTATCAGACCCATCTTCATATAGATTCATTTCAGTTTTAAACCATGATTACAAAGTGTCTGTAATGACAAAGGTGTTTTCAAAACTGATAGATATGGATCATTGTGACTTTGTGGAGGGGAGACAAACATTTGACAACATTAATAGAACACTGATGATCCAGGAACAAACAAAATGTAAGAAAATACTGCTGCTGGTGGTGGGTTTTGTTGCAGAGAAGGCATTCACCATAGTAAGCTGGGATTTTATGAGTAGGGAAATTGAAGCATTTGCATTTCCTGATGCAATAATAAGGTTGCTTAGGAGGATGCATGAGAGATCGGAGGCAAGAATTAAAGTGGGAGGGTTCCTCTTTGATAAGTTGTGCCTGAACAGAGGAATCAGGCAGGGGGTGTCCTATCCGCCTTTATTATTTGGTTTATATTTAGAGCTATTGGCGAAGAAAATAAGGGACTAAGAAATTCAGGGATATAACTGGTATGGTAATCAAGAAACGCCAGATTTATTTTGTAATTTATAAAACCAGAAAAGGACATCTCAGTGTTGTGGAGAATTTTGAAACGGGGAAGACTTTTCTGGATATAACATTAATGAAGATAAAACAAAAGCTGTAGCTGTAAATGATGTACCCACACATGAACTGGTTAAGCAATATCCATATTTATAAGGGCACTATAAAATGAACTATTTAGAGATATGGATTAAAAGTTTTCTGTTATAACAGCTAAGGCTATGTGGGAAGAGACTAAGCAAAAGATAATACAAAAACTGAGATACTGGAAGCTCTTGTTTATGGATGTAAATGTTAAGGTTCAAACAGTGAAAATGTTTTTAGTCCCTTTAGTTTTATATATAGGTCAGGCTTATTTTTGTCAACCAGAGGAGAAGTTGTGAATTAGTAGAGTTGAAGGAATTTATGTGACAGCGGAAGAGGGCAAGGATCAAGCAGGATAAGATTATCCTTCCAATAGAACAAGGTGGTTTAAGATTACCTGGCTTGAAGGGATATTTTAGAGCTACACAGTTAATGGGCAATTCAAGAAATAAGGAAAGAGTGGGATTTTAGATGAAGAGCCTTAAAGGATCTTTAAGGAGAATAACAGCCATACAGAATATTACATTCATAAAGTAGCAGAAAGTATTCTAAGAAGTAAGCCAACATGAGAATGGAAAAAGGGGATTTTGCCAATAAGGATGACTACAATGAGGGTTACAGAGAATAGGCAAGAGGGGGCTGGAATTTAGTGGAGAAAACTGGTAAATGACCCAAGGTATTGGGAACAAATAACTAGAGAGGGAAAAATAATAGAATGGGAAGAGGCCAAGAAGACATTTGAAGTGCAGGCTAGAGGCTGCCTTCCCTAACAGGGATTGATGTCAGAGTATATGCAGAGATAAATGGGCAGGGGAATCCTAAGTGAAAGACTTGCTGTGATAGACTTTTTAGCTGACGCAAAAGAGACGCTGCTGTTAGAAAGGGGTAATTAGTAGGGCATATAAAATATTGCACAAAAAGTATAGGAATCAATTAGTGGAGGTTAGAAAAGATTGGGAAGAGAGATTGGATAAGCAGTTTACAAGAGAACAATAGAGGTAATGAAGAAGAGGTCATCAAATTGGGAGATGTTTCCTGAAAAGTGGTAATCTATGTTGTTAGAATGGCTTTCAGTGCCATGGAAGAGAAAGGGTAGGAAACAGAATTAGGAGCTAAGCAGAGTGGATGAGAAACTGAAGCATGAATTAGGGCATAGGACAGTAAATGTCCCTGATTCTTGCTATATTTGAAGAAAGAGGCATAACAGATGCATGGACTGCATTATATACAGACTTAAATATATGAGTGTTTGAATTTATAAAGCATGGAACAGACAAGGAGAACAAAAGTTACGCAATGCAGCATTGTATATGTGGGCTAGTTTAATATTCACTATTGTGACGCTTGATGTTAAAGGTAAGAAAGGGCAAAATGAGTGTTGGCCTTGAGGATGTAAGGCAAAAGGGAGCATCACTTTTAAGCAGTTGTGATATGTAGACCACTACATGCATAACAAAGGTAAGTAAATAACAGGCTTTGGTTTAGTATTTGCCGATGAGTATAGAGAAGGAACAGGGTTTTTGTGTCAAATTTGACCTTGCCATTGTTTGTGCAGATGTGAACAGTGTGGGACCTTCCATTCTTGGGGAGATGCAGAGTGATGTGGCTGCACTTACCGCTTTAATCTCTGAGGCAGGAAAGGTCTGTGTATTAGTCAGGATTCTACCTTCACATTAGATGGCAACAGGATTGAGGCTGATATTTGTGGGCCACTATCCTCCATTGTGAACAGTTGTGACAAATCGATGTATATGATGCACTGCCACCAATTCATACGTGACTGATGGGCTACATTATCACAGTCCCCATTACTCACCACTAAATAATATGCAAGGGGCAGTTATCCTTAAGTGCTTATAGTAAATGCAAACTACTACCTTGCGTAATAGTCAGCACCTGCCACATAGAAGTAAGCTTTACACTTACTAGCTGCAGAGCAGAGTTGGTGTCTGTAGTTCACCAGGATCTTATCCACTTTGCTACAAGCCCCAAAACTTGCACTGCTGTCATAAAAATAACTTAAACTTGACCATGATTTTGCACATGCATACACACGTACATACATAAATACAGTAGTTTTCAGAAAAGGTTAATGATATCACTTCATTACAGACACATCTGTCCCTACATTCATAGTGCTATGCTGCCACCAGCCAGTCTAATTTGGCATACCTAGATCACAGTGACCACTGACCTTTATAGTAAGAAAACTGTTTAATAATTTTATGGTAGCTACAGTTTTAAGAGGTCATTCTTAAAAAAAGTTGTCACTATCAGGTCTTAATACATATCCTTATACTCATAAATAAACCCCAACCTCAGGCTTTCGAAATTAAGTGACTAAAACAGTTTACTCTAAATAAATAAATAAGTCATTTATTTTGTAAACTATACAAGCAACTACACTTGTGCAAAGAAATACTAAGTATATGTTTTTACAGACATGCGACATAACTCTGTCTAGCAACTTGTCTAATCAAATTATATGTACCTTGGAATTAAGTCCAAGTAGCCATTATATACAACTTCAGGTGCAAGGAATTTCAAGCTTGAGCTTCTGTTCTGAAACTCTAGGGCCAGTGTGCTCACTTCAAAAGAAAGGCAAAAACTGGCACTCAACAGTTGCTCTGTCTGCTTAAGAATCCCACATTCTTTAATTCCTGTATGAAATCAATTTTAAATATAATTTTTCAGTTCCACAGCCACTTATCTCTAGAGGAACCTGTAGTCCAAATAAAGTAATGTATCCCGCAACGTGGATTAACACTTCTGGGAACACCGAGCTTTAGGCACTGTAGTACATATTTGAGAAACAGTTTTCATTCTTCATCAACCATGCTGTATTCAAGTGAAAGCAGTTAGATATTCAACATGGTTTGCATTTTTGTGCATTGCATTATACATCCTGCAAAGTATATAGAAAGCAAAAAAAAACTTGTGATGCATTATAACTTAGCTTAATGCAGCTTTTCTGTTTATTTTAGAAGATAGCAGTTGGAAGCTTTATTTAGCCTGCTACAATGATTGTTTTCATCTCTCAGACCATTGGGTATACATGTTGATTAGAAGCATTTTGCCAGTGCCTGATACATTTTTATGGCAAGGTAAAACTGATGGATATACCAAACTAGAGTAAAAAAAAAAGTGAGGATTGCTTTCTTTAATGCCTGGTTCATAATGATTTCTATCCCCCAGACTTTTTGATTCTTGAGGGGATGGAGTTTGTACTGGCAGAGAGACTTCTCTTAGGGACTCTTCTAACATCCGTAATATTCCATCTCATAGCTTCCTTTTCTTCAGACTTGGTAGAGGTGTTGGGAGTCTTTGTCTACATTATGGCAAGCTCACCGTACAGCTATTCAGCACAGACTGCAAAAAGGGATGTAATATGAACCCTACTAACCACCCACATTACAAATTACCATGTGATTGGGTGACACAGTTGGAGTCTGTAACAGCAAAAGTACATGAGAAATATCTTAACTTTGAAAATTTAACAATTGGAAGTAAGACGGTCATTATAGATGTTGCCTGTTTACCCCACTTTTGACTTGAGACAACTTAACACTTAATATGCCCATTGCCTTCTTAAATTATTAACTTGAACTTCCTTATATGGCTAGTGTTCAAACCAACAAGTGGATTAAGCATGTAAGATAATCATTCTTGCCAGTATATCTTCAGTGTACACAGTTCATGCCACCCCATTCCCTTATCCAGTCAGACCATGTCATATTGTGGCTGTTTTAAAAACAAAGGTTAGCATGGTCTACAATCCATTCAAATTTAGAGACTTCTCAAATAGTGATTACACTAACAAAAATCCCTTGATAATACTGTATTAGATTCAGCCTTAAATGGCCACAATGAGCCATATTGTTTAGTAAATTATGTAACATCCTAGATAGTTTTATCTTAAGTCATATCCCCATAGACATAATTGTAATGAGATATTAAAAAACAAGCCTCAGTGGTGGAGTTGCAGAGTAAGTGAGCAACACAGCAAAGGCTCTACTTAACATTTAAAATGTTTGCACTGCCAGTAAATAAGCTTAACCAAACTCAGAGAATTAAAAATTATCTGCAGGTGTCATCTAATGAGTTTTCAACACTCCCTAATAAGATTTAAGGAAGGCCTACTTTTAAGAATTCTGTATTATGATATTCGTATTTTGTTGTTAGAGGCTATTGTCTTGCACTGTGTTTAATTTTTATGATTGTATTCACCTGGGCTGTACCTGTAATTGGTCCACGAAGATCAGTGCATTACTCTGGTAAACAAATGTAAATAGAAATAAACAGTATTTTATTATTATGTAAGGAAAATTAAAGTCCGCATCTAATAATGTATGATACTTGATCTAAATGGTAAAAATACTGTATGGTACTTGATGTAAATGGTAAACATACTCCAAAATCACAAGATTTGCCAGTGTCTTAGGTTCATAGGTAGGTACTAGGCTATCGGCCCAAGGGCCTCCATAAGCCTAGACAACAAGGATGCCTGGCTTACGCCACCCAAGAAAGTTATTTTTCTGTGCCACTGTCGAGCAGAGACAGAAGTATTTCCTATTTCATGAATAAATTTAGTGCCAGTTTCAGCACCCCTTTATAATCACTACTTCAGTGCACTCAGAAGTTGACTCCCAAATACAGCTAATGATTACACAGAAGCACCTTGATTAAAATAAAAAAAAAATGCTTCCAAGAGGTCAGATTACATCCAAGATAGTTTCCTTAATGTTGTTCAGCATAATTTAGTAGCCCCACTCCCCCGTCCTTTTTAGCATAGGTCTCTGTATAAACTTCCACCGCATGATATGGTGGTCCCTGTTCACAAGAATGTATAGTACAGCTTATGCTAAAAAGTACTGACCCATCAGCTTCACCAGTGTCATCTGCAAATTTATGGAGAGTATTATTATGGAATTATTTTTTCAACACTATACATGATCTAGTTCTTCTAGAGGTACATCAGTATGGATATACAACAAGGTAGGTTGCACCCTACTTGTCTGATTATTAAGGTGTTTTTGACAGAACAGGTTGAGGGGTTTCCTTTTTTTAGGTGTTTTGGCAGCACAGAATGAGGGGTTTCCCAATCATTTTATCTGTCCAGTTCTTGCCAAGGCACTCGCCACTGTCCCACTTTGCAGATTATAAAAAATAAGAAGCTTGGGATTACTAATTATTTCATCTGCTGAATTGAAAATTGACTTTGAATACGTGTTCTGCACCAGTTGAAGTGTCCAATGAAGTGCCACAGGGTTGCTTACTCAGGTCATTGCTTTTTAGTCTCCTTTTTTCTGTACAAGACAAACATTTTTGGTTAACTAAGTTTTACATATAACTGCAAATCAAGGAACATTATCTTTCTGTCCTCCAAAAATGTGTTGATTCCATGGGCAGGGATGGACACAACCTTTAGCCATGTGAAGATAATGTCTCATTACCAAAGATAGATAAATACAGCATTGTCGCCATTGATAAACAAGTAGTCTCTTCCAGCTGTATCATTAAGGGTACACTTCTTTAGACAGACTGTGTTACAAAGGATTTTGGTGTGGTTATATATGGTTCTCTTCTGTAACTATCAAGTTGCTGTAGTAGTAAGAGTTGTGAGTAACACACAATGCCTTTCTGGCGAGGAAATTTCCCGATGAATCTTACATATCTTGCCATATAGTACATTGCCTGTGTTTCCAATCACGTGACAAAACACCTGATTCAGCTGAAGAGGGTAAGATTTCTCAATAAGATTACTGAAGGGCTTAGCTACCTGTAATACTCTAACTGAAATAACTGTTCAATTTCTACCGTTTTCCCTGAGGATGGATCTGTGCTTGTCTTTTCCAAGCCACAAACGACCCCCTGTTCTGAAGACAGACTGTCTGGAAGAAATTTGTGAGAGGGCTAAACATGTCCAAATGAAATCAACCTGAGGATCTCTCATAAAAAAAAAAAAAATGTGCTGGATTCAAAATTCAGCTTTTCACTCACAGATTTATTTAAACATGTTTAGAAGCCTGAATCATTGCCATCTTACATAAGGAAGCACAGTGCAATAGAACATGAGAACATTGTCAAGTCAGTACTGCAAGAAACAGTGATTAAATAATGTACAGATTAGTAAAACGCAAATAAAACTAAAAATTCACAATCAAAAATTTAGTCACCTAAAGGAAATTGAGGTGGTCCTATAAGGGTCTAAATAGATTCTGTAAAGGCAGAATTTTAGGGCCTTGCTCAAAAAGTATTCAAAATCAGTAATTTAAATGACGGTGATCTGCTCCTATCTTCCCCCAGGAAATAACCACAGTATACTCGAATACATTCTAAATTGGCTTTCTTCTAACCTCCCACAAGAAACCATAGTCCTTGGTGACTTTAACATGGACTGGAATTTTTGCAGCTGCACTAACTCCTCCACCCTGATCAACCTGTATGGTTTCTCGCAAGCTATAAACTCCCACACCAGAATAAATAAACTTAACAATAAAGAAACCACCTTAGATTGGATACTTACAAATTGCCCACGACAAAGATACACAACAGGAACCCTTCCAAATGACCTAAGTAACCATTCACTAATATATATTATCAGACATAAAACAAGCCTAACTATCCCTATTAGTGTCAGAACAGTCCATACCAAAAAACATTTTGACCCCGAACTGTTCCAAACTGAACTTAAACAATGTAACTGGTCACCTCTAAAATATCTCCCTATAAATAAAGCAGTTGAATACTTCAATACCACTTTCTTAGCAATCCTGGACCATCATGCCCCAATACGCGCTATTAGAAACAAAACTAAACCAGCCCAATGGCTCTCAAATAATACTAGGAAACTAATCCTTTGCAGAAAAAAATCTTGGGCTAAATGGCGTACCACAAAGGATACTATTGATCACCAAACCTTTAGACAACAAAGAAATATTACGAAAAAAGCCATCCTACTAGATAAAAAGGACTTCTATCTCCAACTTCAACAATCCTCCCTTAAAGAACCACAAAAATTTTGGACTAGTATTAACAAACTTCTATACCCAAGTAAAACTGTCACACCTAATCCTCTAGGCTCCAACCCTGACTGCCCAACACAAACAGCCAACACCTTTAACTCTTTCTTTACTACTTCTATACTGAATCTTGCAAACCATTTATCCCCTGACACCTCTAATCTGCCTATTCCTAATACCATTCCTCCCCCATTATTCCACCTAGAACCAATACCCACATCCTATATCTGTTCCCTAATCCAAAAACTAAAACCCACTACCCCTCAGCTGATAAACTCCCAGCAGAATTCCTGCAAAAAGGAGCTAAAGCAATTGCTTATCCCATCTCCATACTGATCAATAGAACCTTAAAGGAAGGCACTATCCCATCTATTTGGAAAATTTCCTACATTATTCCTCTTCACAAAGGTGGAAACTCCAATGATTTCTCCAACTATCGCCCCATAGCTCTCCTCTCTCCACTTGCTAAAATAATGGAGAAATGTATTCACAAACAATTACTTAACCACCTTCTCCATCACAATCTACTAGCTAACTGTCAACATGGTTTCCGTCCATTCCATAGTACCACCACAGCCTTGCTATCCTTCACTAACTGTATTAACAAAAATCGCAACAATAGCATTCTTTCCTCTGCATTCTTTGTTTAACCATGTCGAAGGCTTTAGATAGGTAATCACCAACTCCTCCTACACATATTGAAGTCCCTCTCACTTGACACTCTTGCTATGAACTGGTTTACATCCTACCTTGAAAACAGACAGCAGGCAGTTCTCTGGCAAAATCATCTTTCGAATCTCCTTCCTATCCCACTAGGTGTTCCTCAGGGTTCCATATTAGGCCCTCTACTGTTTTCCATTTTTATAAATGACCTTCATCTATCTACTCCACTCTCCACCTGCATTCAATATGGAGATGACTCTACTATAATTTGTTCAGCCATATCCCAGACCGAACTTCATTCCCTTACACAAAAAGCTTTCAGCACTGTAGAACAATGGTTCTCTAACCATTGTCTTCTCCTCAACCCGAAAAAAACTAAACTTTTACTCTTTGCACCTACCCATATATCCACCCCTCTACATTTCACTCTTACATCCAATAAATGGCACCCTTATTTCTCCCGACCCCACCACCAAACTCATAGGAATTACAATTGATAACCACTTAAACTTTGACACCCACATTAATACTACAATAAAATCAATTAACAGAAAACTAGGATCCCTCTATAGAATCAAACCTTTCCTTACATCAGAAGCTAGGACCGCAATAGCTAGAACCCAATTAATCTCCACCCTATTCTATGCTTCTCCCATATATACTAACCTTTCTAAAAATAACCTCAACAAACTGGCTATATCATCAACAAACTGGCTATATCATGAACAATATTGTGAGATTTGCCACAAACTCACCTTTCAGGACTCATCACTGTCTGAATCTAAAACAACTGGGCTGGCTAGAACTCCTTAATCAGCTACGATTTAACCAACTTACAATAGCTCATAAAACCCTATACCAACCCAGCAACACTCCAATTCTCTCTACCCTCATTACGCCATATAATAACCTCAAGAATTTACGCTCCTCTAACAAAATGTTGATTAATACTACCTTATCAAAAAACTTAGCAGGTGACTCCTTATTCTCTAACTACGTTGGTAAAGTATGGAATCAACTACCACATGATCTTACATCTCAGACTTCTCTCCCACTCTTTAAAACTAATCTAAAACTTTTTCTCAATAACCACTGGTTATGCTCTTGTACCAACCCTGACTAACTGTTATCCTTAACTAACTGTTCCACTCCAAAACCACTATATTCCTACCAATAAACCCTCTATATACTACACTCTATATATTAACCTATATTTACTTAAATACTAATGTCTCTGAGTCCCCTCTATATACTACACTCTATATATTAACCTATATTTACTTAAATACTAATGTCTCTGAGTCCCCTCTATATACTACACTCTATATATTAACCTATATTTACTTAAATACTAATGTCTCTGAGTCCCTCTATATACTACACTCTATATATTAACCTATATTTACTTAAATACTAATGTCTCTGAGTCCCCTCTATATACTACACTCTATATATTAACCTATATTTACTTAAATACTAATGTCTTCGAGTCTCGACTACTATTTTCCTTATTTGTCTATTTAAGTCAATTTTTTCTATTTTTTATGTAATATTTAAGTCAATTTTTTTCTTCTATTTTTTATGTAAACTTTTTTTTACTCAATTTTGTATTACTGTCTTTCGATGCCTTTTGTAATAATTTGTTACATTTTAAATTTTTGTAAGTTTTTTCCTCTGGAGCTTTTCTCCCCGGGCTTCTACTGAAAATGGACATGTATCTAGTTGGACTAGCCCAGTCAACAAATGTAAAATAAAATAAAATAAAAATAAAATAAAATAAAAATAAATAAATGTAGGAAGGTAACTAATTCCAAAGATCAGAGGATATATATGCAAAAGAAATTCTACCTGATGTTTCTGCCTGTGTAACCTTCTCCCACCACTACATGCACACATACTTTGAAACAGTTTTGGTTTTATTATGTATTTAAGAGAGAGTTTGGCATCCATGTTGGCACATATATTTTAACATGGGACAAAATTAAAGAAGTGTCTTGAAGGCTAGTAAATTTTGTGAATAATTTTTGGAAATGTTAGTCTTCCAGCTGTAATGCACTGGGTGTGACAAGGGTGGACAGGATTAGGAATAAGTATATTAGAGGGTCATCCCAGGTTGGAAGGTTTGGAGACAAAGCCAGAGAGGCAAGATTACATTGATTTGGACATGTGCTGAGGAGGGATGCAGAGTATATTGGGAAAAAGATGTTAAGGACGAAGCTACCAGGTAACAGGAAAAGAGGAAGGCCTAAGATAAGGTTTATGGATGTGGTGAGAGAGGACACGCAGGTGGTTGGTGTGACAGAACAAGATGCAGAGGACAGGAAGAAATGGAAACAGATGATCCGCTGTAGCGCCCCCTAACAGGAGCAGCCGAAAGAAGAAGTAGTCTTCCAGCAGTGATCTGGGAGGCAAGCATGCCCAGGATAGAGAGAGAGAGAAATGATAGATGCTGTGCTTGAGCAATAACAGAAAACAACACAGAGAAAAGCAAAAGCACAATTGAATGAAGCGATCTAACTGTTGTGCTGAAACAGTACTGTTAATTCCTTCCGTATGTCTCTGTAAAGGTCTTGATGACTCCAAATAGCTGTATAGTCTATTGGCTACATGGCACAGAGGAATACAACCCTGATTGCAGTTTAGTAGGAAAAAATCCTCGATTCCACCACAGATGTAAAAATGTTAAAAACAAACTTTAATCTTCAGTAAAAACAGCAAAATCAGGAGCACAGTAAAATTCCCTAATAAGCGCTTTCAGCTTGCTAGCCTTCATCAGATCATATGTCTTAGCTGTGCTCACCCTGAATTTAAAGATGGAATAAACCAATCAGTGTTACAGACATAGTCATAACTAAAACTCATTAGTTTGCATACAGCATATCTCCTGTGTCTTGCTGTGAGCCAATCATTATTGTATCTCAAGGTATCAAGTGTCTGGTATCCTAGCAGGATTTATGCTGTATGCAAATCATTAACTTTGTTGCTATTGGATAGTTCTGCCACTAGGATAGGATACCAAGGACCAGATTTACATAAGAAGAATGCGAAACCAAGGATTCGAAGAAATCAGCTTACCTGCAATTTAACTTACAGCATGAATAACAAGAGAGTATGTGGCATTATCAGAAGGTAAAACTGCCTTCCAGTTTATAGCCTGCTACAGACCACCCTCCCAAACCCAGGAACCCCACTCGGCCTTCCTGAGAACACTGGAAAATATGAAGGTCTCCCAAAACACCATTATATTGGGTGACTTCAACTACCCAAACATAGACTGGGAGCATTACTCTAGCTCCAACACCCTAGCCCAAAGGTTCCTAGAATTTATAAACTCAAATGCTATGGAACAACTTGTTACCACTCCCACAAGAGGGGAAAACATACTGGACCTGATCATCACCAACATGGGGACTCTATGCTCCAGACCAGAAGTGTATCCCTCACTGGTAAGATCAGACCATAAACTAATCTCACTGGATATTCACATCCCAACCCCACCCCTGCCCAGAAAACCACAGTGAAAAACTTCTCTAAAGCAAATTTCACACTCCTCAAAACCGAGGTGGAATCCTTCAAAGCCCCCGGGCCTGTGGAAAATATGGCCCAGACCGCAGAATCCTTTATAAACGCATTCTATGAACACCTTCAGGAATGCATGGATCATGCGATCCCAAATAAAACCAAGACCCAATCCTCCAAAGGCAGACGTCCTGTCTGGTGGACCCCAGCCATAGAAAAACTATACAATAGAAGGACGAAGCTACTAAATGACAGAGCAAAATCCCAAAAAGGGAAGGCATCACTGATCAGTATTAGCAAAAAACTACGGGCACTCATAAAATTGTCTAAGGCGAGCTTCGAGAGAAAAATTGCACAGGACACTAAGGATAATCACAAGGCTGGACTGATGATTTAGGAGTAGGCAGTCTAGATAAAACTGGTATTATAAGCTTGGATAAAAAAAAAAAGTTATTGAAAACACTTTGTCTTCTGATAGCTCTCCTGCATGCTGACAGCTCATACTGAGGTTAGCGGGCCAGTTAAATTTATTTTTATTTATATATATCCTTTGTTGGCTGGGTTAATCACACTAGGCCAGTAGCTTCTCTTCAGGAGAGACCTAATGTGATATTTATATTACTAGGGGTAATTTGGCCAAGGCATCTGGGAACTTCTACTCTCTTCTATTGGTACAGTTGATATTTTACATCCTCTTGAATTACCACCAGCTTAAGCAGATGGGGCTTCAGTTTAACATCTCATCTGAAGGATGGTATTGGGTTTATGCTGACGTAGCGCAAGTACTGTATGTATGAAAATATAAAAAACAATCTGTAATCTGATCTGCTTTGTAAATAATAGGTAACTAAATGTCTAACAGAACACTGTGTGTATTTATCCTTTTTCTCCTCACTGATGTTTATGGCGTCTGTGCATTGTATTAAATTGTTTATTGCTGTCAATGCATTATGTAGCCTGCATTCTTTAAAATAAATCTTTATACACATAGGTAATATAGCTCACAAAGTTGTATTTCCTGCAATGTACTGTTGTGGTTGAAACGTGTCTATATGGAGTAGCCCATGCTTAACTGACCATCAGAAATTAAAGAAACGTACAGTATCAGTCATGCATTACCCCATTCTATTCACAGCTTAATTTTTTAACACTGGGTATAGCCTTTCCCAAGGGGTGACAATCTGGTCTCAGTTATTACATCCCAGTAGGTAACCCCCTGATTTACCTGGCCAGGTATTCACCTTTTGATTACCAGATGAAGGGTAGTTCAGCCTTCAGGGTGGGCTGTACAGAATTTCAAGCCAGAATGCTTGAAAAAATTGTCAACAGTTTTAAACAAAGAAGAAAGTACATGTAGCTCTCATCCTAGTCCAGCACTATGGCATACTTTGTAGGTCTTTCTGTCCAGCAGCCCCAGTGCTGGCTTCTGAAATTTTACCATTTTGAACATCTGTTTAACCAAACCACTTTGTCAGCAGTTCACTCTTTCACTCCAGTCTTTTGCCAAAGTTTGGTCCATTTTCGAAGGATTTGCCTCCTGACCTCCTGGGATCTTTATAGTGCTTGGGATTCTTTTCAACAGGTACTAACTGAAAAAGGCTTCTGAAGTGAAATATAATAAGCATCTTCCCATAACACTTGATCTGTGAGGAAGCCGTATGGGAGCTTATTCATTTCCCACCATCCACTTTTGTCTAGACTGCCTCTCCATCCTGGGACCCTGAATAGATTTTCCTGTAAGTTGAACAGTTGTATAATTTATTTTGCCCTTGTGTGTTTACATTGTTGTGATGTCTTAAAAGTTATGCTGTCACATTTCAGGAGCTAGGCACATTCACATGAAGCAATGTGTAATGTCATAGCATGTGCTGGCAAGTGGCATGTGGGGATGAGAGAAAAATAATATTATGACTTTATAATAGGAAATTCCATGTTAACTAGTGCCCCTCAGCTGATCTGGTTAGTGCATAGCTGATATTTCCTGAAATAAAGCAGTTGGAGAAGCTGAACCATTTTCTTAGTCAGTCCGTACCTTCTGAGTGTAGAGCAGTCTTTTGCTACAGTGATGGATTTGCAGGAGTTAGTAACCTCAGCTCTTCATTTCAAAGTGTTCTGTTCACTCTTAATTTTTCTTGCGTAGGTGTGGGACAGTACTTAATTACAATTTGTTAACCAGGTTGGACCTGTTGGACAATACCCATCTTCAGGGTAGACAGTGAACATTCAGAGGTAAATATATAGAAAATGTTTATAAAGTAGAAATGCAGCATTTATAGATAGTAATATTTGCATGTGCAGGGCAATTAAGTGTCATGTCATTATTTCTTTGCTGTCCCTTTCAAGTATGCGTAGTCTAACAGCATAAGACCTGATGTAACATAATTGCATAACAGACAGTTGTCAGGTTATAGACAAAAGCAGTGAGTTATGCTTAACTTTGGGTATAAATTAGAGAAGATAAGTATGCAGTTTATAGAATGGGGACGTGTAAGGAAGAATGGACTTGGAGAATTGTGCTTAAATTCCAAATGAAACTTAAAAGAAACAGAAATATAAAGGAAGTGTAATAAAGGCCTGAGCAGAAGCAGAAAAGTTCAGAGTTGCGTTAAAGTGAAATATTAGCCAAAAAAATGAACTGAAAAGTGCCATCGTATCGGATGCAATGTCATGTGCCTTATATAAGAAGGAGGAATGCTGTTAAAATCATAAGGAAAGATACTGAGAAGCTTAGTGCTTGCTCTGTTGTATGTTAATCAGCTCACATTTTGAGGTGTGCATGCAGTGTCTGAATTCTTAAGTTAATTAGTGCCTTTTTTAGGCAAGGCTCAAATTCTAAACCTACCACCCTAGAAAACAAAAATGGGAAGAAACTAAGGGTAATGCTGCTCAATGCCAGAAGTCTAAATCTCAAAATGCACGCACTCGAGGCCCTTCTCAGTATGGAGAACATCGATGTCTGTGCTGTAACTGAAACCTGGTTCAAGGCTCCTGAGAGCACCCTGGCACTATCAGGTTTTACCTCATATCATGCGTTCCGGCCCCAAAACCTGGACCACACCACAAAAGGAGGGGGTGTATCCATATTCATCAAGGATACCCACACCTCCAGGTTGGTGGCAATGCACGAAGCATCGGAAACCATCCAGGTGCAATTAACCATAGGCAAAACTGCTCTACAATTTGTAGCATGCTACAGGCCACCCTCTCAAACTCAGGAACCCCACACAGCCTTCCTGAAGACACTGGAGGGTATAAATGTATCTCCAAACACCATTATATTGGGTGACTTCAACTACCCTAATATAGACTGGGAACATTACTCAAGCCCCAACTTTTTAGCCCAAAGGTTCCTGGAGTTCATAAATTCAAATGCCATGGAACAACTAGTCACCGTTCCCACAAGAGGAGAAAATATACTAGATCTCATCATCACAAACATGGGGACAAAATGCTCCACACCGAAGTATATCCCTCATTGGTGAGATCAGATCATAAACTAATCACACTGGAAATTCACATCGCCCTCCCACCCCAAACAAAAAACAGCACAGTGAAGAACTTCTCTAAAGCAAACTTCACACTACTCAAGACTGGTGTGGTATCCTTCAAGGCCCCGAGCCAGTGGAAACCACAACCCAAGCTGGAAGCCTTTACAAATGCCTTCTACGAACACCTCCAGGACTGCATGGATCAGGCAATCCCTAATAAAACCAAGACTCTTTCCACCAAGGGCAAACGTCCAGTCTGGTGGACCCCAGCCATAAACAAACTTTACAATAAGAGGAGAAAGCTGTTACATGATAGAGCAAAATCCATAAAAGAGAAGACACCCTTGATCATTATTAGTAAAAAATACGAGCACTCATAAAATCATCCAAGGCCAACTTTGAGAGAAAAATTGCCATAGATTCAAAAGACAATCATAAGGCCTTCTTCAGCTATGTTAGAAACCTGGGTGGAATCTCCCAGATATGCTCAGAATTAGTCCAAAATGATACAAAAATCACTGAACCCACAGACATTGCCAACATACTGGCAGACAGGTTCAGTGCAAACTTCACCCCTCTCCCCAAAAGGAGAGATAACTATCCCAGCGGAGTGTAGCCTCCCAGACATCTCAAATGCGCAGGTAAAAGCTGCTCTCTCTAAAGCTAAAAACACAGCATCAATGGGACCGGATGGTGTCCCCGGCTGTGTGCTACACGAACTCAATGAGGAACTAAACCCGCACATAAGGCAGCTGTTTAATCTTAGCCTTGCCACAGGATACGTGCCCAAGGAGTGGCGTACGGCAACTGTGGTCCCACTCCACAAAGGCGGTGCCTCTACGGACCCTGGTAATTACCACCCCATAAGCTTAACAAGCCTGGTCTGCAAAGCTATGGAGAGGATCATAATGGAACTCATAAACAAAGACATGGGGGACTTGCAGACATTGGACCCCGACCCAGTTTGGCTTTGTCAAGGGCAGATCATGCCTTTTGAACTTGGTCGACTTCTTCGAAACAGTCACCAAGGCCATTGATGAGGGAAAGGCAGTCCATACAGCCTACCTTGACCTTGCAAAGCTTTCGACACAATACCCCACTCAGGTATTATAGAGAAACTTACCAGCTTAAATGTAAACCCATATGTCACAAGATGGGTTGCAAACTGGCTAAAGGACAAGAACCCACAGGGTCAGAGTTGCTGGCACCATGTCAGACTCCAAGCCGGTCACAAGTGGTGTCCCACAGGGCTCAGTCCTTGGCCCCCTGTTGTTCGGCATCTACTTCTCAGAAGTACAGGCAAACATAGGAGGACTATGGCTGACAAAGTTTGCAGATGACTGCAAACTGGGCCATAGTGGAAAGTACATCGGACACAGATATCCTTCAGAGGGGTCTCACGGAAACTGATAGCTGGTGCCAGAGCCATGGCCTGAAGTTAAATGCCAAAAAATGTATAGTCATACCCTTCGGGAAAAACAAGGTAACCCCAAGCTACCATATAGGTGGCAATCCACTAAGCACAGAAGAGGTTATCAGGGACCTGGGGACCCAGGTTGACAGTGGCCTTTCTTTTGACACTCACATTGCTAAAGTGGTTAGAAAGACCTTCTACATTGCCCACCTGATCATGAAGGGATTCACATCCAGATCAAGTGAGGTCATTGTTCCCCTGTACTCTTCACTTATCAGACCAATGATCGAGTACAATGCCCCATTCGGGATGTATCTCACCCGACACCTGCAGCAATTGGAGAGACCCCAAAAGTTCCTCACCAAAAGGATAAAGGGATTCCAAATTCTGTCATATGCTGCCAGACTGAAGAAACTCCAGCTCTATTCAGTCGCATACCGTCTGCTCAGAGGTGACCTGTGCCTGACATACAAGGCCATGTCCAACCCGGAATTATTGGACATGCTCCACCTCAAAAAATCCAAATCTACCAGATCCACTAGAGCAAGCGACTTAAACCTTAGCACGGATATAAATAAGACATGCTGGAGGGATAGATTTATCACTCAGAGACTCCCTATGCTGTGGAATAAAATCCCGGTCCATGTGAGGCAGAACACCTTGCTGGCTCTGTTCAAGAGAAATCTTGACCGGTGGATGGGAGATCGTAGGTTTACCCCAGGAATCATCTCTGTGTCACTGCTGGACAGAGGCAAAACAAACTAATGGGCACAATATTTTTTAACATAAGGGGTGGCGTAAGCCACAAAACTTTGGGCTAGGCTTATAAATGCCTTAGGGCAGATAGCCTAGTATAAACCTATGAACCTATAAAAGAGAAACTTTGACTCCTATTTCTTTGTAAACATCGCAGTTATAAAATTCTATTTAGGATGTTGAAGAAATTACCGTTTTAAGGAAGATTAAGATGTATTTCTGCCAAGCAGGTCTGTTTTTCATGTTCTGAGTACTTAAAGTGCTTTTGTTGAGATAACATGTTACGGATTAATATTGCATAATTGTTTAACTGTTGTTTTATTTTCATTGCAGACATGCACAGTAGACATTTTTTCTGCTGGTTGTGTGTTCTACTATGTTGTTTCGAAAGGCAGTCATCCGTTTGGCAAGTCCCTGCAGCGGCAAGCCAACATCCTTTTGGGTGCTTATGACCTTGAGCACTTAAAGCCTGACAGGCATGGTAAGTAAATGTGTATCTGTGAGGACAAAGTAACATTTCTACACTGCAGCTTAAACAATCAGTAGGAGAGGTGCTGCTAGACTGTGAGTAGGAATAGGATCTGATTTGACCCTCTTATGAATTCTTGAAGCTTTACATTCATTGTAGTAACCGAATGCATTTTCTTTCCTCTGAGGGGAAAATCCAGTTGTAATTTCCTGTTCTGACCCGTGAGATGTAGCCATGAATATGAGTTGTCTTTTAAGTAGTTTTGTCAGTTTGTTGTTTGTCTAGTTGGAATAGATTCTGTTTTGAAGATATGCCTAGGGAAAAGAACATATTCAATACAGTTTAGAGTACAGAGATTACAAAGCAGTAACTAAATCTTTTCAGTGGTCGTGTTTGGTAGCAGTTTGGCTGTCCTGTATCACCCTTCTCTTTCTGTGCTTGACTGTTTACTGCCTCTTGGAGTTGGCACCAAACTATGTAAACATAGACATAAATTTATTTTCTTTGACCGTTTGTGGTATTGAAAATTGTGCTATGCTGTCACTGATGTTTGGTGCATATATTCTGTGGTGAAATTTCAGCATGTGTTGCAATGTAATATGCTTAAAAATACTTAATTTAATAGTTTGCAAGTTCTGCATTATTGCTTAAGAAGTTAAGGCTTATATTAAGGAGTAGTTAAGATATCACATTACAAATATATACTCTTATCCTATTGACACAAGTTTGCTTCTCATGCAAATCACTTGCATAGATTTAATGAGGGCTTTAGGCAGATTGTATCACCAGACCAGAACACCCAAGACACTCATGGAATTTATATTGTGTGGGTGTTTATCATTTAGAAGAAGAATAAAGTAAAATTATTAAATAAAAAGAGCATTTACCGGATCATTCACCGTAAACTATTTATGAACTTACAGCAACGCTTCTTGAATTGCTCATTTCACATTTGTATTACTGAAATACACTTTACTTCAGACTTTTATAATTTGGCCTAATTACATTGGGTGCATAATTCTTTGTCCAGATTTCTGACTGATGTTTCCCATACTAATTGAGTTAATTCAGTCTTATGGAATATGCATTAACTTCCATTTACAGCTAGCTATGTCTTTAAAATCCTGACTCTTACCTATCCTTTGTAGTCTGGGCCGTGCTTGCCTTAAGGAGGTGCTGAGAACATATGCCTTCATCAGACACCTCATGTCATGGCTATGAGCTGTTTCACAAGCCAGATTAGAAACCTCAGGCAGAATTTCTTTTGCATGTCTTGTTCTAATCCCTTGGAATTGGCTACTATTCCTAGTTGAAATGAATGACTGTAAGTAATCCTTTAGGAAGTCCCCAAAATTCCATATTTACAGAGGAGTCAATTTAGTAGCATTTCTGGTACTCTCAGGTGAGGATTTTTTTTGTTTCTTAATTCTGTGCCTCTGACAGTTGTAATTTGGTTTGCCTTTTCAGATATTGTATGGTATTGTTTTATGAGAACTGGTTAGGATTCCGCCATCTAAATGTTTTAAATTATTTAATTAGTGGAATAATTAAATGTACACTTGTATGCAAGATGAATGCCTTGCTACTTAGAAATGTGTACTTTTATGGCAGTCAAGGACCATGTCTGGTCCAGTATGACTGTATCAGTCTATTACATAGCTTGTTGACGACAATTAACCAGCAGCCTGAATACTTCTGAAGTTCATAATGAGGATCCCTGCTGCAGTATCAAATATAATGCTTTGGAATGTTTTGGACATTACTTTCTTGCAAGTGATCAACCCAATACACCAAAGACATAAGTAGGATGTGTGTTTAAAAGCGATAACAGCCTACACCAACTTTCTTTTCCTACCATGTAGGGAATTCAGTAGTTCATGTTTAGGTTTTGTCAAGGCTGTTGTCAAAGTGCTGTGATCATTTTCCTGACTGTGATTTTGCCTTTCTACTAATATACAGTGTATTGATCATTGCATTATATTCTGTTATTGAATTGTCTTTTTAGGTTGCGTTTTTGGAAATCTTTTCTAGACCTATGACATCCTTTGAAAACACCACAACCAAGTGTGCCTTAAGGTGACTGATTACTCCAAAGGATTTTCATGTTCTGTGCCTTTTGTTTCTTTGCAAAAAAAATCCAGTTTTAACTTCTTAACAGTGAATTCTTAAAAACAAACAAACAAAAAAAAAACAGGCAAACAAAAAGCAGAAAATTAAATACTTCATAGGGCCTGAAACATTAGGACCTTTATATTACACATAAAAATGCTTCTGTTAGACCAAGGGGCAACTGTACCTCCATCTAAAGGGAAGCCTTCCAGTAGTAAACAGACACACAAACTCCACAGTAGAATACATGAGGTTAAAAAATTGAGATTGATTCTTTGGGCAGTGTGTGTGATGTTTTAAGAGATCCTGCCATCCCCAGAAAAGCCTGAATGCATCTGCCATGATGATGTGCAACATTTTCTTCCAGTCCAGCACCTCACCCACCCCCTTGCTTCGTACTTTCCATCTTCTACCCCAGTGCCCACCCATTGCCAGATCTAGCAGCTCTCCCTTTCATCCCTGGGTTGACACCAATTGTTTGGGTGGGACCAGCATGGAACTTAAGTTTGTCTTGGGGAATCTCACCAGCAACTGCTTTGATGAGGGAGAGGAATATTTTTTTCATGTTCTGACCTACCCTGTTGTCACTCTTCCCTCCCCTACACCTTTCCTTTAACCGTCCGAGGGCTACTAACCTACTCTCTTCATGGACCACATTTCCCCACAGGAAGCATAGAGATGGCTGTCTTTACCTATGGGATAGGCAGTCCCATCCCTTCTTGTCAGTTCCTGAGATGTCAAAGCTGCTAATCAAACCTGGGTTGCCTGGGGCTTACTTAAGGCTTTATACCGGTATGCTTCAGCACTGGCTCAGCACTATATTAAATGTCATATGTTTATTACATCTTTACATCAATAAAAAAGTATGTAGATGTACAGTCATGTCATTTGATTTTTCACAAATGAGTCAGAACTAAAGAATAATGACTGTACCATTGTTATGGTTTTTATACATCTTCATCAAAAACAAGGATTGTATTCCTCTTTAAGATGTATATCCCTCACTTTACAGTGCTTTTCATAAGCATGCTTCAAGTGTCATAATATGTATATATAGTACCATTATTAGTGTTTGTTCTGTTATTTTTTACATTGATAATCATCTGGTTGTGATTCTGATACTGACTTTTGCAGATGTTAATCGTGTTTCACTGTTGCAGTCCTAGCAAATGGGTTATCCGGCTCCCGGTAGCCCTCAGTCGGCCGGAATACCAAAGGTAAGTAAAAATTACCTCGGTTGCCGTTTGTTGTAAAGGACGTCAGGGCATCCGATACAAAAAACAGGCAGCTGACATCACTTCCTCAGTCTTCCTTGCCATGGAGCTTGAAGCAGGAGCTTTTCATGCACGAGTGCTGGTCGGCATTTTACGTTTATTGGTTTCCAACTACAAGAGTTGAAGTCTACTGCAGCTAAGTACCCCGTTGGGGATCCTCTTTTCTTGCCTTAACGAAAGTCAGAAAAAGTTAATAATTGCCTTACCTGTGGAAATCAGATTCCCCGTAGAGATTTTCATTCCTATTGCATTATTTGTTTAGGCCTTGACCACAGTGTTCCCAAGTGTGATCTCTGTGCCGCCTTTAATCCGTGTGCTATCCGTCGTTGGACTAAGATTTTGGCTAGGCATTTTGGAGTTGGGCTTAAGTCCGCTGGTATAGTGTCAGCCAGTCTTCAGGCTTCGGATGTTCCAAAGAAACATAAGGATAAGGACGGCAGCAGGTCTCAGAAAGCTAAGTCCTCGGATGAGGTTAAGTTGGTCATTAGTTGGGCAGTAGCCAGTGAGATACCTTTGCAGTCCCTGCAGTCCGCAGATGTACAACCACTGGCTTTGATTGAGTCAGAGTCCCTTAGGCCTTCAGCCTCCGTTTTGCCTTCCGACCAGTCGCCTCTTCTGCTGGAGACGGAGCAGCTAAGCTGACTCCGGTGTCTGAGGCCTCCCTTTTGCATTCTGACAGCAAACGTCTTCCTTCAACCTCTGCTGCAACTTCGGTGGTTGACAGGCCTCCCAAATCCTTCAGGCTTGCAGGTAAATCTTCCATTAGTAAGCCTGTGAAAAGGCAGGCTCCAGCTTTTTCTCGTTCCCCTCAATCCCAAATGGTTAAAATGGCTAATGATTTGTTGACTCTTATTAGGGGTTCTCAGCCTCCTCCTTCTAAAAGGAGTAGAGATGTTTCCCCTGAGGCTTTGTCCTGCTCAGGTTCTGATTCTTCCAGCATTTCTGCTGATGAAGAGTAATTTTCTCAGCCTTTTTCTCCTTTTGAGGATTCAGATGCAGAGGAGTCCATCCCTTTGGCCTCTCCTCCAGTGGATTTCTCTTTTGGTGATACTTTAAATACCCTCAGAGAACATTTTAAATGGGAAAGTCAGGATTATTCCCGATCCAAGAAATGGATTAGGGAGTTTCTGGATTTACCTCAGCATAGGCCTCTTGTTATTCCCCCTGTGTTGGAAGTTATTGATGTTTTTCTGGAAAATTACTGGTCTCCAAATTCAGTTCCTCCTGCTCCCAGGAAACCTGACAGGTACTACAGAGTCCCTGATTCTCATCTGTTTCTTTTCAGGAATCCGTTGGCGGAGGTCCAGAGGGTATTTCTTAGGGCCATAAAGGAGTTAAGGCCACTGTTACCAGGAATCTTGTTCCCTCTGACAGGGAATCTAGGAACCTAGATAGGTGGAGCAAGAAGGTTTATACCTCTGCCACCCTAGCTATTAGGGCTACCAATTGTCTATTTCATATGCTGAAGTACCAGCAGCACACCTTGGAGGCTGTTAAGTTTAGCAAGTGTACCTCTTTTGGCAGAGAGTAAAGACATGCAGGATGTACTGAATTCAGCCAGTCTGGTCAATAAGTATTCTTTGCGTTGTGGTTTTGACATCCTTGAGGCCTCCAGCAGGGCTACGGCTACTTGATCTGTTATTAGAAGGCACGCTTGGCTCAGAGAACAGCCTTTTCCAGAACCTGTGAAGGCTAAGCTTTTGGATGTACCTTTGCATAAAGACAATCTTTTTGGCAGCAAAGCAGAGGAGGTACTGAAGAAGATGGAGGATAAAGCAAAGTCCATGCAAACTGTTAAGGATTTTCTGCAAGTTCAACCCCCTCGCTTTAGCAGGAATTACCCTTCCAAGAGTTGGACCTTTCCTGACACCAGCAGACAGAACCATTCCAGGACTAGAGGTTACAAATCTTCTGGGGGGCAGGGGGTACCCCTCAAAGGTCTAGGCGATGGCAGGCTTCCACTGATAAAGGGAAAAGTTCCAAGCCTGCATCTCAATCAAAACACTCTCAATTACTTTTTACAACTTCTGCCTGTTCTTGCTTGCCGGGAGAGTCCTTTAGGGGGAAGGTTGGCCCTTTTTGCAGATGTCTGGACCACTATCACAGACAACAAATGGGTGCTCAGAACAGTGTCCCTAGGGCACAAGTTTTCTTTCCGCACCTATCCAGCTCCCAAGGGACTCCCGGACGTTCCTCCAAACCAAAGGGCAGAAGTAGAAAAACAAATTTTGTCTCTGTTTTATCTGGGAACAATAGAATCAGTCCCTGTTCAGCAGGTAGGCCAGGTTTTTTATTCCAGGCCTTTCCTAGTTCCAAAAAAAGAAGGCACCTGGTGTTCTATCCTGGATCTTTCCATTCTGAACTCTTTTCTTGTAATTCCAAAGTTCAAAATGCTCACTCTACACCAGTTGCTACCACTTCTAGAAAAGGATTCCTGGCTGGTAACCTTGGATCTGAGGCTTATCTGCACATTCCTATCAGGGAAAGTTGCAGGTAGTATATTCATTTCAGAGCGGGCGAGCAACATTACCAATTCTCTGCACTGCCCTTTGGCTTATCTACTGCTCCCAAAGTTTTCACAAAGTGCCTGGCCCCAGTCATTGCTTTTTGCAGGCAGAAGAAAATTCAGATTTACCCATACTTGGACGACTGTCTGATTCAAGCAAGCTCTCAGGAATGGCTGTTAAAGGATATGGAATTCATAAAGACTTTTCTCTGTTCCCTGGGTTACACTCTCAATGTGGAAAAAATCAAAAATGGTACCATCCAAGGAGATAACATTCCTGGGAGCGAGTCTGAACACAGCTGCCCAGATGATATATCTCACCCAGGAGAAGTAAACAACTCTTTCAGTTTACTTCAAGGACTTGGCAAGCCTGTCCCAGCTCCCTGCAAGGAAATACCTGCAAGCTGTGGGATTCATGGCATCTTGTATTCTCATGATTCCATATGCAAGACCACAGTCTTGTGGTACATCAACAAGCAGAGAGGGACTCAATCTTACCCCCTGTGCAGGCAAAGCATGAATCTTTGGTCCATGGCAGCATCCCTGGACCTGCATCTCCTAGCTTAGTTTCGTCCGGGAAGGCTCATTGTTTTGGCAGTCCAGTTAAGCAGGCAAACCCTGGATCTTCACGAGTGGCAGCTGAGCAGAGCAGCCTTTTATATCATCATTCAACGTTGGGGCACTCCTCGGGTGGATCTTTTCTTCTCCCCAGACAACCATCTGCTAGCTCTCTTTTGCACCAGACAGCAGCACAGCAGAGCCTGGAAAGTGGATGCTCTGTCCTTCCCTTGGACGTTGCTTTCAGTGTACACCTTCCCTCCTCTTCCTTTTCTTTCCAGAATATTAGTGAAGATCAGGGATGAACATCCAAGGACTATTCTCATAGCTCCGAACTGGCCCAGACAGCATTGGATTCCACTGCTTCACAGTCTCTCCCATCTTCTTCCTTGGCATCTTCCTCTGAAGCCAGATCTTTTGGTTCAGGAAAGGGGAAACATTTTACATCCTCATCTTCATTCTCTCCATTTGGCAGCATGGCTCATTGTATGACTCCTTCCCTTTCTTCCTCCCTTTCCCAACAGGTGGTTGACGTGCTAAGGAAGGCCAGGAGGCCTAGCACTAGGAAATCCTATGCTGGCAAATGGGAAAGGTTCTCTCACTGGATGCAGGCTAGAGGGGAGTCTGCTTCGTAACCTACCCTTCCTCTGATTCTGGAATACCTGTCTGATTTGCTTCAGGGTGGTTTTTCTTTTTTCTCTATCAAGATCCATGCCTCAGCCATCTCTGCTCATTGTTCTCTTGAACAGCCCATTTTCTCTCATCCCCTGATGATAATGTTTCTCAGAGGTGCTTGCAATTTAAAACCTCCCAGAAGAGAACCTACTCCAGCCTGGGATCTTAATTTTGTTCTGAAGAAACTCACTCTTCCTCCTTTTGAGCTAGCTACCTCTACAGATTTAAAGTTTCTCTCTTTGAAGACCACCTTCCTCTTGGCTATAACTTCAGCAAGGAGGGTTTCGGAGCTGCAAGTTTTGATGGCCGTGGAGCTTTTTCTTATTTTCCATGCAGATAGTCTCTCTGAGGACTAATCCCTCCTTTATGCCTAAGGTGGTTTCCAGCCTGACTCTTAATCAGTCCATACATCTTCCTACCTTCTTTCCTAATCCTCACAATAGAGGTGAAAGGATCCTACATTCTCTTGATGTGCACAGACAGCTCAGGTTTTACCTGGACAGGACTAAGGACCTTAGGAAATCAGCACAGTTACTGGTCAGTTTTGCCCCTGGAGCCCAGGGAAGGCTATTTCTAAATAAACCATTTCTAAATGGATTGCACATTGCATTACTTTTTGTTATTTCTTTCATGGCAAAGCTCCACCTCAAGAGGTTAGGACCCACTCTACTAGAGGGGCTTCCACTTCTGCAGCCTTTCTAAGGGGTGTCCCTACTAAAGACATTTTGGAGGCTGCCACATGGTCTTCTTTTCACACTTTCACAAAGCATTATAATTTGCCTCTGTTTTCCAGAGCCAGGGCAGAGTTTGCCACTGCGGTGTTGCAGGACATTATCTTCAACCCTTGATGCTGTTGGTCCCCCCCCCCTTTTCTCTGGGCTTTGGTAATCAACCCATTTGTTAAGACTACAGCAGTAAAACACGATGAACATAGTACAGTTGTGTACACTTACCATAAATGTAGATGTTCAAGTGTATTCACTGTTGCAGTTCTGGTTTCCCTCCCTCCTTCCCCCTTTTTGTGGTCCTCTCCTGTTCTCTTTTCCTGAGGTACAGGCTTAATTTGTTATTTGTCAAATTGGTTTTTGGTTTAAGCCTTATTTTCTGGGGGTTCCTGACTGTTATAGCAAGAAAGACTGAGGAAGTGACATCGACTGCCTCCTTTTGCATCGGACGCCCTGGCGTCCTTTACAACCGACGGCAACCGACATAATTTTTACTTACCTTTGGTATTCTGGCCGACTGAGGGCTACCAGGAGCCGGATAACCCATTTATTAGGACTGCAACAGTGAATACACTCGAAAATCTACATTTATAGTAAGTGTACACAGTTGTACTTTCTCAGTGGGCCGTTCTTGAGCTACAACTTTCATCAAATATCCATTCTGAAGGGCCAGTTGCTGCCTATAGGCATTCTGACCTAGTACTAGAACAACTTACAGAGTATGGACACATTTTTCTTTTGTGGATCCTTCTAAATGTTTGGATCCCTTTTATAGTCCCAATACCTGCGATATTAGATTACCATTTCCAGGTGTTCATGTGTGCCTAAGTTACTTTTCTGTAATAGTCTACTTTGCAGCAATTTCCAATTTCAGTAAAGGCCCCATTACTTTGCTCTTGGCATCTGTAAAAGTTTGCAAATCTTTTTTGAGGAGTATATTTCACATCTGACCACCTTTCAAGGATCATTTGTCTCCAAGGGATTTGTATTTCACCTTAGATAACTTATCTCTTCTTCCATTAGAAACTTCTACTAAAGCAGAATTGAAATATCTGTCTTGGAAGTCACTTTTTCTTGTAGCAATTAATTATTTGAGAGGAATTCCTTAGATTTAGGCCCCATGTTTAAAGGCTCCCTATGTAAGGACGGTGTGTAATTCTGAACCAGCCCTGCCTTTATGCTTAACATAGCAACCAAGACAAACTTTAATCAGTAAGGAGGACTTCCAAGGTAACTGCACATTGACCAACAGATTGATTTGAACTCAACCAGTGTGAACATAAAAAAAAGGTTCAGTGAAAACTATCAGTCTAGGTAAAATACAGTCAGTGGCTAGTAATTACATTGCCTGGATGCCAGCAAAGAAGAAATTTGGAGAATTTGAGAGAAAGTCAGCCAGAAAAGGAGAGAGAACTCTGTCTTTGAAGAATCCTGCTTATTTGGCAAAAAGGAGTTCAAGTTTCAGCTTTGGTACAGGAGATGGCTTTCAGCAATTTAGAAAAAAAGATTAAATCAAGTGCACTCGAGATCATTAAAATAAATGAAACATTGAAGGAATATATCAACTCACATAAAATACAGGCAAAATAGAAGATGTTTAAAGTGATAAAACTGCAAAAATCAGGTGTTGAAATGGAGAAAAGGCTCCCCAACCATGAGTCTTCTCAAGAAAAGCCTTTTCAAAAAGAAATAGAAGACAGAGCAGGCAGGGTAAAAAAAGCTATTTTTTGAGGTACTTGAAACTAGGAGGAACAGACTGTATTAATTTATTTTATGAAAGTGCGAATAAACAACTAGACTAGTGTTGCACAGCAGAATTTAATTGAAAGGGTGCATTGTATGTATGCTCCAGACAGGGCCATCAGAAAGCAGCCGATACCTGTGTTAGTAAAGTTACTATCATACAAGCAGAAATAGTTGCTCAAGACAAAATTGTGGCAAAAAGTATTAAAAATTGAAGACAACACAGTGTTTATGGAAGTGATTTATTTATAAAAGAATTACTCAATGTACACCAGGAAGAAGAGACGCATGTTTATGCCAACAATCAGGCAATGTCAGGAGGCTGGCATGAGATTTAAGGTGCTGTATCTGTCTGTCTTCAGAATAGTTTTCCTAAGGGGTTAAAAACTTTTTTTGATGCAAAACAGGCTAAGGAGTAAATAAAAAAGTTTATTCAACAAAGAGTGAGCTGGCAAGTAGTAGGGGGCTGTGCTTTTCTTTTCACTGTTGTTCCAAAGGAAAAATGCTTGAGAGAGAAAAAAAATACAGGATCTGACTAGAACAATCAGGAGTCCAGAGCATATAGGACCTGAACCAGCGAGGCATGCTGGGAGATGGAGCTGATTAGGAAGTACATGTTAAAGATAATAAAACAAGGAAATATTTATTTAAGATACACAGGCTTTACACTGTGATAAAATAAGAAAGGTTTTACAGAAGCAAGATGAAGTTAATATACTGTAGTGATCTTGGGTTGCTGAGGTATAGATGTGTGTATATGTATATATATATATATATATATATATATATATATATATATATATATATATACACACACACACACACACACATATATGTATGTGTGTTGTGTGTGTGTGTATATATATATATATATACACACACACACACACACACATATATGTATGTGTGTGTTGTGTGTGTGTGTGTATATATATATATATATATATATATATATATATATATATATATATATATAGATCTGTAGATATAGACATAGGCATATATATGGATCCACTTCAAAAGCTGAAAGCTTCAAAACTCTGAACTTCAAAAGGCCGAGACCATAAGATCGAAGTTTTAAAACTTTGAACGTTTTGAATGGAGATTGCCGTACAGCACGGAATGGGAAATTTACTATTGTTCTCAGTGTAGTGCGATCTTGAGGGAGGAGGTGGTGGTGGAACTGGCTTGCCCTTAGGTAGAATAAAGCACAAAGGCCCAGGGCCTCCCAGGAATCTGGCCAGTGTGCTAAAAGATCTACTTAATGGAGAGGGTCACCAGTTCACTGGCCAGTGCAAAAGTGTCTGAAGACTGGAGGTGGAGAACCCCTGTAAAAAAAAAAAAAGTGAGGGGGCCGTAGTAGTAGGCAATAGCATAGGGAAGGAAAGTCATGGAGAGAAATCCAAAGGGGAAGGGTAGTAACATTCTTAGAGGATCTTTGTCTTCAGAACAGCAACCAACAAAGGTACGTGATCCGAAGTAGCTGTCATTCAAACCAGTTCCAGTTTTCTAACCAGGCTACATGTAAACTTGGTAGTAGAGTACCAGTCGATGTGGTCCCCTTGGAATTCATCAAGGTCTTTGATTTGGTTCCACACAAGCAACTGATACTTCAGGAGAAAAGTGACTCCTGGGGGTATCAGAAGGTTAGTCCAAGGCCCAGTGTTCTTCACTGTGCTAGACTTGTTTGAAGGCCTTAGAGAGCAGATGACACACTCAGCTGGTGATAGAAAGATGTAAATGTTGGTGATGGGTTGAGGAAGGAGAAAAAAGAAGAATTTAGAAAAGATGGCCAGGTCGGTAGAAAGGTGGCAGTTGAGATTCAGTACATGCAAATCTGAGCAGTACACTTGGGTTCCAACAACCCTGTTGTGAAGTATCAGCGAATGGAAGTGTCAGCTGATGGCAACAGGATGAAGAGTCCTGGGGTGTTATCACACCCAGAATTAAACAGCAGGAGCAAAATAGGAGAGTAGCAGCTCCAAATCAGTGTTACCTTCAGGGATCTGGACTCCAAAAACAAAGATTTAATGCTTCCACTCTAAATGGGCCATGGTCAGACAATACCTTGAATAATACTTGCAGTTCTGAAGGCCATACAAGGGAAAGATACCTGGCAGAAATCACCTAAAAAGTTTGTGGAACGGAGAAGCAGGGATGTGAGCACAGACTAGAGCAGTGAGAACTCTCTTCACTAGAGACCAGAAGTGGTAAAGCATAGTAAAGAGAGTCTTCCCAGTGGGATATAAAGGTGTCATACTGAGCAGAGAGATGTAGGTGGGGAAACAAGAAGCTGATTGTAGGGTCTAACTGCTTCTGGTCATCTGAAAGTATTTCTTCACAGAAGATTGTGGACCCACAGAATGAATTACTGGAGTGAGTGGTGGACATAAAATTTGCACAGTTATTCAAGAAGGCATGGGACAGGTGGTGAAAGGATGAAAGATAGGAACTGTAAGGAATGTAAAATGTTAAATGCATTTTGACAGCAGATTAAATTAGCTCAACAACAGGAGGAAACAGTAAGTCTGTGTACCGTCATTTGTAATACAGAGTAGGCATTTTGATTTATTGCATGCATTGACATCAATCTGAGAATGAAGCTTAGTATTTCTCAACATTGACAATAAAAGCTCATTTCACTGTCATTATTTGTTTGTGTTTATGTGCATACCTGCTCACATGTATGGTACTGTAATACACTGCAGGTAGATACTCGTCTTAAGGATCAATGCCATAGTATAATTTTTTTTATAATTGGAAATTAGTTCCATACAGACGTCTGTCCATCTGGCCTAACTTCTAGAAATTTTTTACCCTGGCCCCAGTGCCACCTGTAAGTGCATCCCCACCTGTCAAAGTCCTTCAGGAGACTGTCAGTCAATTGCAAGCATACAGGACTGTTGGTAGAAGCAACTGTGTCACAGCTGAATACCTGTTCTTGGAAGTTCACAGAAGACACATTTTGTCATTAAGTATTGGAGAACCATTTTCTTTGCACGGTCTGACTTTTGTTTATTCAAGGACCCAAGATTGTTGGTTAAACTGTTATTTTTGTAGTGTCATATGAAAGCCAGCCACAGTGTCAGCAGGAATGGGTGTATCTTTTTAGGGATGTTCATTCCAAATATGCCTAACCCAGCTCTGGTAATCTTTGATTACAGGCTCTTTGCAAAGAAATATTTAGGAGTTTGGCGATGTTATGTACACCACCTCTTTCCCTCACAACTACAGAAAGAGTCGGTTCTGGGCACCTTGCAGATGTTTAGAAGAGCACTTTTGGCTAACATCAAAGACTGAAACAATACTAATTTTGTAAACTTTAGTCATACCCTAATTTGGGAATGGAGTCCATTTTCATTTTGGTATTAGAATGCCAAAAGTTTTGGAGAGTTCTCCCTTTCTGATTTCTATATTTTAGGCATTGCCCTGCTAGTCAAAAGGAAAAGGAAGACCCTTGTGGCCTGGTATGCTGAGTTGGGGGTCAATGAAGAGCAGACCTGTTCTTGCAGACCTTATTCCCCTCTGGGTTACACCACAAATAAGAACTGCCTTTTTTTCTTCTGGAGACTCTATCCATGGAAAATCCTTCCAACTAATGAAGGAATATTTTAAGTGAAGTCCTAAAGAGGAATATTTTAAGTGAAGTCCTAAAGAGCTGTTGAAAATAGAAAATGTAGATGGGAGTTTCTGGACATGGAGGAGTCCAGGCCTACAGATATCTTTCCATTCATCCAGACATTTAACAGTGTGTTCAGAACTGCCTCTCAACCAGATTTTCAGCCTCCACTTTCTAATATGTCTGATAGCTACTCCAGGCTCCAAGAAAAGCTTGTGCATCTGTATAAAACTCCTGTAGCTGATTGTGTTATTGTATGTTTTAAGAGTGGGTACAAGTTGGGTGCTTGCTTCAAAGTGACAGGGGAGTAAGGTGATGGAGCATTTTGGGGGAAAAATATGTATGTTATAACAGCTGATTGCCAACCACATGCATCCAGTATTAAGCTGATATCCTCAAACAGATGGAGGCATTGAAATAAATCTATTCAGGCTATCACAGATGCATGTAAAAGTAGATAGGCACACCACTGAATATGGCTATGCCATCAGTTCCTGTGTCTAACTGGGCTGCCACAGACAAAGTAATATGTAGACATGCCTTGGTTAATAATGAAGTAGTGACCAAGGATATCAAAGATTAAATTTTAAATCCACCCTAGGCAAAGAATTACTGTAGGGACCACTGTCCAAGAAGTATTAAAGAGACTGCAGGAGAAAGGAAAGACCATTTACTCATTTAAGCAATTATTTCGTCATCCTGAGTATATTAGAAACTGCCCTATTAAATTGTGGCTTTTTGTAGAAAGTCTGTGGAAGAGAAGTTTAAGCAAAGGAGAAGATTTGCAAAAAAGGAAAAAAAATAGAGTGGTCGGTTCTGTGACATAGTGTGATGAAGTGCTATGATCCAAATGACCTAAGTTTGACTAGTGGCTCACACTTGGAAGAGACTGGCAAAGGAGGGTGTGACTGAGTGTCTCACATAGGCTTTCCCATTCTGGGGGGTAGGGGGTGATAGTCCTCTTTCATTATTTTGCTCACATACAAGTAGAGGTTTGCATGACAGCAGTGGCTGCAAGTTCAGAGGTTGTATGGTTGATGTTTCAATGTGGTGCTCATAGCCCTTAGTGATGTATGTATGAAAGCATGCACATCCCAGGTGAAATCCTAGCATAACATAGAGCACCCACACAATGATATAGGTGCTAAAGTTAGCCTCCAGGGCAACAACAGAGGAGAAGGAACTGCTCTATTCAAGACAAGGGAGGACCTCCTAGTATGCGATTTTACCACCATTCCCCAATTCACTGTGCTCTCTCCCGTGCTACTTCTCCTACGAGGGAGAATTTCCCAGTTCAGTGAGAAATAGCTTTGTCTAACCATGTCCCTTTGAGTTAAAGAAATTATTACATCAGATTAAAAACTAGATTTCAAATGGATTCTTGTCAGAAGTCTGAGACCAGGTAATGTAAGTCTGGACACTTAGTATGATTCAAGTAATACAACAATAGCTTTCAGAATTTTCCCCATGCTCCCTGTACCTTGTTGTAGGGGGAATACTCCAATAAGGTGCATCCACAGACTTTGTATATATTTCATATAATTTGCACTTGGAATTCTGCTCTTCCAAGGATCATAGATACTGTCTTCTGAATTTCATCATACAATCATTCAAAGCCTTTTTCTGTAAGTAGCTGTATGTTTGTCATAATAAGACTTTGCAAAGGCAGGTCAGAGCCCAGTCCACCAGAGCAACAAGTTTTGCTGTGGCCTTCTTTAGGAGAGTTTCAGTCAGTCCTTTCCAAGCACTACAGACTAGATATATTCAGTGCAGAAGCAAAGTTGATTTTGCCATGGCTGTACAGAGGGGGGTATATTTACTTTCTCCCCTGTGTCTGTGACCAGACTACCCTCTGGGCAGCCAACTGTTTTACTATTCTTCCCAAGAGTAATGAATCGTACTGTAGCAGTGATCTTTATAATAAACACTGTGCAGTTGCTTGAGCATACTCAGCATAAGATGTCTTTGAATTATCCGAATCACTGCTGCAGTTTCATTTCCTTCTATCAGTCCCCCTGTAAATGTCTTCCTTATCCATTTTGAGAGGTCAAATCCAATCTCTGTCATTTTCTTTTCAGAGATTTACAGATTAGGGAATGTGAAGGTGGAATAATCATCCCAGTACCACACATACATTTTAGGATAGAAAGATAGTCTCCCACATGTGGGGTGACATGGGTTAACTAGCCCAAAAAAATGACTGTCCTCTCTGTTGTGACAGGCACACTTGTTTTTCAGTCCTTTTTCCTAAAAGGGACAGAAAATTGTGCATGCTTGTTCTGTCTTTTCTACCAATATATCAGTTTAGGATTTTCCAAGATGACTGCAAGCTGATGAACAGCAACTTCAGCTCTCCCATTGTGAAAAAAATGTGAAACACAGGGACCAGGAAATCTGTCACTTTTAGTAAATTCACTTACTGGCTAGTAAGTACACTGCCTGGGTGCCAGCAGAGAAGAAGAAACTAAGAGAGACTAAAAGAAAATTAACTTGAAAAGGTGAAGAGAAAACACTGAGTGGGAAGAATCCTGCAGCTGTTCCATAAAAACAGTCAAGCTCCAGCTTTGGTGTAAGACATGACTACCAGTAATCTTGAGGGAAAATAACTCAAATGTGCTTGGAGCTAATTAAAATACATAGAACACTGAAGGATATCTACTCAAATAACAAAAGGCTGTAAAAATGGAAGAAGCTTTAAACAGATATTCAGATAAGCTGATAAAACTGCAAAAATAAGATGTGGAAATGAAAACAGGCTGGCTGAGTATGAGACTGCTCAAAAAGAGATTTTTCAAAAAATGTCATGTGTTAGAGGACAGATCGTGTAGGGAAAACTTGATTTTTTGCTGTAGTAGAAGGAACAGACTATATTAATTTTATGAAGAAACAAATAATAAATGGGACTGGAATTCCACAGCAGGAACTTTCAAATGAAAGGGCACATTGTTTATGCTCCAAATCTTGCTATGAGAAAGCAACTACAACCTCTGTTAATAAAGATGCAAACCTGTGAAATACATCTGTATAAGAAAAAAGTGGAATTTGTTAAACTTGTGGGAACTGAAAAGCATTTCCTTCAGTTTGTAAGGACACTGAGGGGAGAGGAAGAAGGAAAAAGATAAGTGTAAGTAAAACAATTTCTGTTCTTAACACTATTTCTCTGAAATTTTTACAATATAAATTACGTGTTTTATAGTAAAATATTTTTAAATGTTCTTGTATGTGATAAAGTGACTAAAGTAAACCAGTGCCTTTTCTCTCTTTTGTGGTATTTAAAATTTAAGCATGACACAGAAAGTAGAAAGAGCTGTTAGCAAGCTTAGGGAGCCTATAACAAGGAAGATAAGGGCTCCAGTATAAGTATTAGAAATGTTCTGTAAATTCTATGAAAGTCTGTATAAAGCACAGAAATATGGAAATCAAGAAAAGATACAAATGGAAATGTTTATGGAAGAATTAAATATGCCAAGGTTAGAAGTAGAGGAGGCTCAATTACTTACAGTTAAGACAGAAAGAGATGAGATAAAAATGGTAATTTATAACTAATCTAGAGGTAAGTCACCAGGAATAGGTGATATTCCTGTGAAAGTCTGGAAGCTAGGCAAGAAGAAATGATAAACGATCTGGAAGATTTTGTTTAACAGTATTTTAAGAGGAGGAGGAGAAGTACCAGCATCCTGGAAAAAAAGCAGTGGTAGCTGTAATACCTAGAGGAGGGTAAAGACCCATCAGATCACTTCATACAGGTCCATTTCAATACCAAACCATGATTATAAAGTGTCCGTTTATAATGGCTAAAAGAATGGCAAAAGTGATGCCAAAATTGATAGATATGGATCATTGTGGTTTTGTGAAGGGGAGGCAAACATTGACAATGTTAACAGAACATTGGTGATCCAGGGGAAGTAGAATGTAAGAAAATACCACTCATTGGTGGGTTTAATGCAGACAAAGCATTTGACATAGTAAGTTGGGACCTAATGAGCATGGCAATGGAAGCATTTGCATTTCCTGATAAAATTGCAAGTTTGATTAGGAGGATATATGAGGGACTGGAGGCAAAAACTGAAGGGGGTGGGGTCCTCTCTGATAATCTCTGCTTGAGCAGAGGAACCAGGCAGGGGGTGTTCTTTCCCCTTTGCCAGTGGTTCTAAATATAATGCAGATAACAAAGAAAATAAGGGACTCAGAAATTCAAGGGTATAAATGTTATGGTAGTCAAGAAAAGCTGGCTCTTTTTGCAGATATTGTTTTATACCTGATAAAACCAGGAAAAGTCATTTCAGTGTTGAACATTTTGAAACAGATTCGTATCATTTCAGGATACAGAATTAATGAAGCTAAAACAAAGGCAGTAGCTGTAAATTATCCACCCCCACAGAAATTGTTTCAACAATATCCATATTTATGGGGACATGATAAAATGATGTACTTAAGAGTATGGATTAAAAATTATTCCAATGTGGCTAAGAATATGTGGGAAGAGACTAAACAAAAGATAATACAAAAACTGAGAAATTGGAAGCTCTATTATATGGACATGGATAGTAAGATACAAGCAGTTAAAATGTTTCTAGTCCCTTTAAACTTATACATAGGTTGGGCATATTTTATCAATGAGACAAGTTTTAGATAGCAATTAATAAAGAGCTGAATTATTTTATCTGGGAAGAGAAGGTGGTAAGAGCCAAGTGAGATAAGCTGATTCTTTTGATAGAACAGGGTGGATTGGATTTACTCAATTTCAAGGGGTATTTCAGGGCTACACAGTTAAGGCTGCTATACCCAGCACAAGCAGAAACCTGTAATTCTAAGTGGAAAGGGATGATGATGAAATGGGGAGGGGGGTCTTAAGCAAGGAGATACTGGGATTTTGGATGTTGATCTTTAAGGAGAATAATAATAATACAGAATTTTATATTCATAAAGTAGCAGAAAGTGTTCTAAGAACTAACCCAACATGAGAATGAAGAAAGGAGATTATGTCAATAGATATGACTGCAATTAAGGATACTGACATTAGGCAGAAGGGGGTTAGAATGTATTGGTGAAAACTGGCAAAGGAGGGAAAGGTAATAGAATGGGAAGACACCAAGAATTTATTTGGACTGCAGATTAGAAATATCCTTACCTATCAAGGATCGATATCAGAGTATAGGCAAAAAGAAAGAAATTGGGAGGGAGTTCCTGAACAAACGACTAGTACTCATGGAGTTTTTAGTAGAATCTAGAACAGAGGCTGCTGTTAAAGGAATAATTAGTAGAGCATATAAAATATTGCATGATAACTATAAGAATCAGAGGAGGCTAGAAAGGATTAGGAAGAGAGCTTGGATAAGTAGTTCAAAAGAAACAATGGGGGATATATGTATGTCTCTCA
This sequence comes from Protopterus annectens, assembly GCF_019279795.1. NCBI lineage: Eukaryota > Metazoa > Chordata > Ceratodontiformes > Protopteridae > Protopterus > Protopterus annectens. Next base: position 662,735,223 of record NC_056734.1, read on the forward strand.
AATATTTAACAAAATCTAGAAGATTTAGGTTTTTTGCTTGGAAATGTTTACATAGGTGTTTTTATACCCCAAGTTGACTCCAGAGAATTTCTTTCACAGGTAGGCAGCAAATGTTGAGGTGTGATGCGGAAGAAAAGATGTAATTGGGAACATATTTTCTGGGAGTGTAATGAAGTGGCAGACTTAAGATTCACTGCAGACTGCTCTATCAGAGATACTGGGTGAGCAAATTGGTGTATCTAGGGAAATTATTTTTCTCAGTTATGATATAGAATCAGAATTTCCCAGACATAGTAGGACCTTGCTGAGTCTAATTATGGTGATTGCCAAAAAAGCAATTACTAAAAAATGGAATTTAATGTCTAAACCAACTGCACTAGAAGTAGTGAATATAGTGACAGGGATAAAATTGGAATTGGTATCTTTAGAAAAAGGTCGGAGAAAATTACATAGAACACATTGTGGGACCAATACATACATGGAAGGAATGAGGTTTTAAAATAAGACAGTATTTAAATTAGCTGTGTAATGTTTGACGGACAGTGATTGGGTAGATTATAAGTGATGTATAATGTTTGCAACTAAAATTATGTCAGTATGGTTTGTGATGTAAAATGCTTGCAACTAAGACAGTATCAGTATGGTTTGTTTTCATTTATATAAATGTATGATTGCCTATGTCTTAACTAATATAATTATAATTTATATAAATGTATGATTGCCTATGTCTTAACTAATAATGTAATAAAGATTTTATTTTATTTAAAAAAAAAAAAAGGAAAGGGATGACGAAGATGGCAGGTAATTAAAGAAATAAGGAAAGGGTATGATGTTAGATGCAGATCCTTAAGGATCCTTAAGGAGAATAACAGCAGTCATACAGAATACTATATTCGTAAAGTAGCAGAACATATATTAATCTGTAAGCCAACACAGGAATGGAGAAAGGGGATTCTACTGATAGGGATGACTGAATATAGGCAATATGGGGAGGGAATTTAGTGGAGGAAACTGGCAAAAGGAGCCAAGGTGATGGGAAGAAATAGAGAGGGAAATGTAATAGAATGGGAAGAGGCCAAGAAAACATCTGTATTACAGACTAGAGATTGCCCTCCCCAGCAGGCACTGATATCAGTATAGACAGAGAAATGGGTAAGGGAATCCTAAATGAAACAACTGCACTGGTTGAGTTTTTAACTGAATCTAGAAAAGAAGCTGCTGTTAAAAAAGGGATAAATGGTAGGGAGTATAAAATGTTGCATGATTATAGGAATCAATCAGAGGAGGTCAGAAAAGATTGGATGGAAAAATTAGATACGCAATTTACACAGAATCAATGGCAGGACATATGTATGGATCCCACATATGCCACAGAATCCAGAAGATTTAGACATAATGCCTGAAAGACTTTGCATAGATACATTTATACCCCAAACAGACTCCAAAGAAGTTTGCCTCTGGTAGATGACAAATGGATGTGTTACTGAGAAGAAAGGTAAGTGGGAGCATATGTTCTCACAGTGTAATGAATTGGCAGACTAAAAAAAATCCATACAGTGTACTCTGTCAGGAATACTGGACCAGCATATACGTGTAACCAAGGAAATTAGTTTTTTTGAGTTGAGATACAAAATCTGAATTGCCTAGACATAATAAGGCCTTGTCAAGTTTAATTCTGGTGCTGCCAAAAAAAATAAAAAATTACTAGAAAATGGAAGTCATATTCTAAACCAACCATACTTGAAGTAAATATTGTAGTAGAGGTAAAAGAACAGGAAGTGGCATCTTTAGAAAAGGGTAGGAGTAAATTACATAGAAAAAATGGAAATTGTGGGAACAATACATGCAGAAAAATGTTTTCTAGTAGGAATGAGGTTTAAGAGAAGTCAGGAATTGAACAATTTATGTAATGTTGCTTTGATTATATGGAGTAGAGCGGTATATCTGATGTATAATGCTTTTAAATGTGAATTTGTTAATATGATTATTTTATATAAATTTGTTTGCCTTTGTCATAAGTGATAGTTCAGTAAAGGTGTTTAAAAAATGTCTGTTTTCTAACCTGAAACAAAAGATATCATCAGTTTAGAAAAAAGATAAGTTCAGTTTTAGGGAGAAGACAGGCACTGCTTTGGGAATGTTTAGAGCTCTGAAAATCAGATTGGAAAGGTGGACATCTACCTGTAGCTAATTCCCTAAATGTAATGAATTATGCCTACTCTGTGCCACAGAGGGGGGTGATGCCTTGACTGTGACCCGATTGACCAGGGTTCAGTAAATAGTCCTGATACTGTAGAAGTTTGCAGGATGGGGGAAGAGTCAATGGGCTGTGCTTACTATCTTCTCTTGGGGGGTGGCAGCTGTTGAGAGCATGTATCTAGACAGATGGCATGTAGAGATGTCTCTGGCAGAGACTATAGAAAACCTTCATGTGTGCATACTTGGTAAGGAGAAAGGAAAATCTGCAAGCTTATACCACTAGTGAGTGAGTGAGTGAGTGAGTGAGTGAGTGAGAGGCTCTGTGTTAAGTTGTTGCATATCTTCAAGTACGACTTGCTGGGTATGCACTGGGAGTTCGTATTTAATGTACAAGCATATGGCAGTGTGTATGACACTACATTTGTGACAGTCTAATGTCCCCCGCTTCCCCCACAAAAAGTTCATCTTTCTTGTTAGTTAAGGTGTCGCTGGGCCTCTTGGTCTAAGAAGGAAAAAGCAGTCAAAGGAGTTCAGAGGTCATGTAGAGACACTAAACAGCAGCTGGCAGTACAACTACTACTAGGACTTCCTAGTAGACTCCCCCCAAAAAACAAAAATAATTATAAACAATTGTGATGCTGATGTTTGGATATCTGCCATTATGGTAAGTATGATCAAACATGGTTATACCTCTGCAAGCAAAAAAAAAGGTGCCACATACAGGGTATGCCGTACATATAGAGAGCACACAGTTTGTACTGACAAATGTGCATCTTCTTGCTTTTGATCTACAGTGAAATATCTATGATATACTTTCCTTGGATAATAGTAATAGTAGTTTTATGGAAAATCTATTCTTCATATTTAGAATGTAGAGAGAGACTGAAAATTCAATGACCAGTGATAATGAGGTTAAATAAGATGGTGTGTTATGCTGTATTTCTTTTGCAGAAGATATTATTGCTCGCAGTTTAATAGAGCAGATGATTAATATGGATCCTCAGAAGCGACCATCCTCTGAGAGGGTACTTAAACATCCTTTTTTCTGGAGCTTAGAAAAACAGCTTCAATTCTTTCAGGTATGTGTACACTATTTTTTGTTGAGAAGTTGGAAAATTTGTCTACCTTGGTGGTTTTCCATCTCACTTCTTGTTATTAATCTGAACCACTGTAGTTTTAAATATATTTTTTATTGCTCACTCCCCTCACGTTTTCCCATCAAATTTAAGTTTAGTAAGTCTGTGACGTACAGGAATGGCAGATGATTGCATTTGTAAGTAATGCATTAGCTACACAAGTTCAAGAAAGGAAACCAAAAGTATAATTTTCTTTAATTGAATTTTCTTTTTATCTCACCATCTCTGCAATCTCACCTGTCCTAGGATATCATATGCTCTCTTCTTGCAGTTTTCTTTTTGCTTCTGCCAGGATTATCAGGCTTACTAACTCCTGTGTTCCCATTTTTTGTTTTCTTTTTCCTTTTTCCTGTTTTTTTAACATTCTTAACAGGTGACGGGAACAAAAATAACTAAAACTGCATTACTCAATGCAAAAACACAGCTTCATTGAAAACTTGGATGAATCTACTTAAAACATTTTCTATTGCAGAGGCAGGCCTCTCTCCACACACTCTTTCCCCATCTCCCCTTACTTAAATACACTGAATTCATGGTTGCAGAATAGTGTGCAAAGGTCAGAGACCACCTACACTAAAAGCCCACTTGTTCCATTTCTGACACAGCACAGTGTCAGGGTTTTATCCCTGTATCTCAGTTTTGGCCTTCTGCACCACCCTTACTAATATGTGCTAACCGTAACTTTATCCTTACACCATGTATTAGATAAACCCTTTCTGTAGTACTACTGCAGAAGACACTAAGCTACACACCACATTCAGAATCATACAAGCAAAACAGTAAATCTGTCCTCCCCTTCCATAGCTGTAACTCCAACTCTAACCAGCAAACACTTGCGCGCACATAGTCCCAAACTCTAATGCCTCAGTCTGTTAAACCTGACATGTTCAACATCAACATCACAAATGCACATTTACCTCATACTCAGACAAATACCACAAGCAACAGCATGCATACACATGTACACATCTTTAAATTTATTATTTTACTTAGCCCTTGGTCTAACAATAGCCCACTAACACTGGTGCACACACTTCTACCTGCTAATGCTAAAACTTTTTTTTCTTTTTTATTTCAACACTTTTATTAAATTATCACTTAAAGACATGGACAAACATAACATTAATGTAAAAGAAAACAAACCATATTAACATGTTTCCAGTTACACACATTACACATCACATATGTTCTTTTTTTAGCTATCATAGAATCATAGGAAGTTAGGGTACTGGGCCTGAGGTCCTTATAAGCCTAGTCAAGAGTTTAGCCCATGTTCCGACAAGTCAGCACCTGATGCCCCTGCCCATCAGGGACACAGGTGGAATTCCAGGGGTGTATTTTCTTTTCCCCATCCAGTTATCCAGGTTGCGCTTAAAAAGGGATAATGAGGTACTCTGCTTGATGTGGAGAGGGAGTCTGTTCCACAGAAAGTGGTTTCTCTGGGACACAAATCTGTCCCGCCAAAATGTCCTATTAATGTCACAGACCAGGTTGAGGTTGTGAGTGTGGGTTACTCGAGTGGAGGTTTCACTTGCAGATATACAGCAGTCCCATCAAGGCGGGGTCTGAGATTGCTTTGTATGCCAGACAGAGGTCACCTCTGAGGAGTCTGTATGAGACTGAGTTGAGGGACAGGGCTGGGCTTGTGTAGGGTAGATGTTTGAGACCCTGGATTCTCCTGGTGAGGAACCTCTGTGGTCTCTCCAGCTGCTACATGTGCTTTGTGAGGTACATGCCAATAGGGGCATTGTACTCAGTAATGGGTCTTATAAGGGAAGAATACTGGAATATTATGACCTCCTTGTCCTTGGATGAGATACCCTTCTTAATGAGGTGTGCCATATAGAAAGCTTTCCATACAATGGAGGCAATATGGTGGTCAAAATTCAGGTTGCTGTCAATCTGGGTGCCCAAGTTCCTCATGACTGATTGCATGCTGAGGACCTTGTTATTAATGTGATAGCTTGTGGGGACGTCACTCTCCCCAAAGGGGATGATGCATTTTTTGGCATTCAGTTTGAAGCCATGGTTCTGGCACCAGTCATTTGTTTGGGTGAGACCCTCTTGGAGGATGTCCACATCACTAGGGGAATTGATGACAATGCACAGCTTGCAGTCATCTGCAGACTTGGTCAGCCATAGCCTACTGGTTTTGGCCTGCACCTCAGAAAAGTACATCCCAAGCAGCAGAGGCCCCGAGACATGATCTCTGAAGTATGCCGCTCATTACGGGTCTACTGCTTGAGGTGGCTTCCCTATTTTGACTGTCAGTGAGCTAGTTTGCTACCCATGTGGTAACATATGGATTGATGCCTAGTTGAGAGAATTTATCTATTATACCCAAGTGGGGAATAGTATTGAAGACTTTGGGTTGGTCAGGGTAGGCGGTGTGCACCATCTTCACCTCATCCATGGCTTTGGTGAATGTCTCAAGTAGTCGACCAGATTTAGCAGACATGACCTCTCCTTGACTAAACCAAACTGTGTATGTTTGGAGGTTGCCAATGCTCAACAGACTTAAAAGAAGGATTTCTGGCCATCTTTCCGAAATTAGACCTAAGTGCAAGAATAATGCACTAGCTTGGCACCTACAGCTTCAGAAAAGACACACTGGCTTTAAATTTCAAATTACTGATTGTGTGGACCTTCTGGAACTGGAAGGGTGCATCCCTCATGTCAAAAGTCTAATCAGGATGAAGTGGAGGAACCTTGTGGGTTCTTCTTCAAGCAGCTTTATTGTATACAAACACACAAGAAATGAGGCTAAGTTACTTATATACAAACTAGCTAACATACATATAGATGTTCACATACTGGCTACATGTCTCAAAATGGCACTGAATCTAGCATGTGTTTGCTGTATATTTGCATGTTCAGTCCATTGAAATACTTCTTAAAGGTACAGCACACGTTATTCTGCATCCTCCCTCTTTGAGAAATGAGTCATGCAATAATGACAGCATTAAATGACATGTAATTATACAGAACTAGATACAATCACATCCAGGTTGCTGCATATTTCACACTAGGTCTGGATATGGGACCAAATCTTGAATACAGAGATTAGAGTTAGGTTTAGCAACTGGGATTGTTTGTGCTGAATGTTCAACCTTTGGGACTTCAGGAACTTCTTCAGAAACAAAAGTAGGAGTCAAGACGTGTTCTGGAACAGGAACATTGTCTGGCTTGCTCTGAGATCTAGAGTCTGCATCACAGGAACAATGCTGCAGTAATGGTTCTGATACTGGAAGAAGTCGTCTGCGATTTCTCCTGTACTCCACGCCCTCTGATTTCACAAAATATGGTCTCAGTTCTGCACATATACTTGTCACTTGACCAAGCCAGTCAAAACCTTTTCCTGTTTGTATCCTCACTGTCTCTCCTTCTTTCAGTGGATGAAGAAATCTGCTCGATTTGTTATAACTGGACTTCTGGAAAGAATACTTTCTGAATAATTGGGTTTGATTGCTTTGTTGTTTTCTAGCTTTAGGCCTCAGTAAACTGGAACTGATAAGCAATGTTATTCTGGTTTGCCTAGATAGAAGTCTCAGAGCAAGCGAGCCAAGAATATTGTCATGGGGTATGTTTCTGAGATTGAGTAAATTCAGACATCAGTATTGTCACGCTTTGATTTCTCTAGTAATTGCTTTGCACTCTGTGCTGCCTGTACAGCTTGTCCATTTGACTGCGGATGTTCTGGACTACTAGTAACATGTACAAAGTCCTATTCTCTTGAAATTTCTGAAACAACTGACTGGTAAATTGGGTACCATTGTCAGAGATAACTTTGTCTGGACTACCATGGATTGAAAAATTACATTTCAGTTTGGTAATAACAGTAGTGGATGTTAGGCTAGGTAGTAAATCGATTTCAACCCAGTTTGAATAAGAGTCTACCAATACTAAGTAATGCTGATTGTTACACTCTAATATAGTGGCTACTGTTGACTGCGGTAGTTCAGGAACTTGACTTAGCTGAAGTGGTTATTTTTGCAAATGTGGTTTAGTGCAATTGCATACTGAACATCATTGTCAATGTCTTTTACTAGAGAAGGCCAAAATACTAGTCCTCTTGCCCTTCTTTTAGTAGCTTTGGAACCTGGGTGACTACGATGCAAAATCTGAATATATTCTTATAAGGAAACAGGAACAACAATTTTAGGACCTTTGAAAATAATGGCATCTTCCATCAACATATCATCTCTGTAAGGAAAATATGTTTTTACTTCAGGTGCTATACTAGATTGCTTTGACAGCCATCCAACATTAATGTAGTGGTTGAGCTTCTGCAAAATTGGATCAGTCTTTGTGTGATCTCTCAGATCATCATGTCTTATGGTAGAAAAATTACTCACTTCCATGACATCAAAGTCAAAATTCTCTGCGTCAAGCTGTTCTGTTGTATTTCTGGGCGATCTGGATAAGGTATCAGCCAGATAAAGAAGTTTGCCTTTCATATAGACCATTTTGAAGTTGTATTTTTGCAATTTGAGCATCATTCTTTGTAATCTCACTGGAACTAAATGCATAGGCTTCTTTAAAATTATAACTAGAGGTTAGTGATCAGTTTCAATCCTAATATCTCGACCAGTCATGAAACTTGGAACATGCAAATACTATTGCCGAAAGTTTTTTCCCATTTTGAGCATATTGCCTCTCAGTTTGGGTAAGTGATCTAGATGCATAGGCTACTTGTCTGCCTTCTTGAAGAATAACTACACCAAAGACCAAATTTTGAAGCATCTCAAGAAAGTGTTACTCGTTTTTGATATCCTAGTATCTTAATGTTGGTGGGGTAGTAATTTTATGCTTTAGGTCTTCAAATGTTTTCTGGTGTTATTCCAACAAAGACCATGTAACATTTTTGCATGTCCACTCTCTCAAAGGCGCTGTCAGCTCACTGAAGTCTGGTATAAACTTGCCTAAATAGTTGACCATACCAAGAAAACGTAGAGCTTGAACATTATCTGGTGCTGACATCTCAAGAATGGCTGCTTGCTTGGATGGGTCTGGTCTCAAGCCAGTGCTAGTAAACAAATGACCTGCATATATGTAACTTCTGGTAGTCTGAATTTGCATTTTAGAGGATTGAGCTGTAAGTTCACTTCATATGCTGTGTCTAGAACTCTCTTAAGGTTTCTGTCATGTTCTGCTTCACCATTGCCTCTGACTAATATAAATCATCTACTATTATGTCACAAGGATAACCTGAAAAAATTTGCTTTATTGCATGCTGAAAAACTTCACTTGCAGAATTTATTCCAAATGGCATCCTTAGGAATCTATATCTTCCAAATGGTGTACTGAATGTAGTCAGTAATGAAGATTTGCGATCAAGCATCACTTGCCAAAATAAACTTTTTGCATCCAAAACTGGAAAAAAAACAGTGGCTTCAGTATTGTACTGTACATGTAGGATGATGTGGTCTCTTCAATGCTTTGTTCAAATCTCTTGGGTCAATACATATTCTGATTTCATCTGAGCAGCAACCTGGATAACACTCATTCAGTTGGTTCTGTAACTGGACAAATTTCACCTTGCTGCACCATTTTATCCAGCTGAGCATTAACTTTATCCTGCATTGCTATCGGAACTTTTCTTGCTGGTCTGACTACTGGACTGACTTCAGGATCTGACTTCATGGAATGCACAACTAGATGTTTGCCCAACCTTTCATCGAAACTATCAACATACTCTGAAAAAGTAGTGTTAGTGAAGCTGGAACTGGGACATGTTATTATTTGATGAACTTCTTTGGTAAAAGAAAGCAGATTCATTCTCAAACTGAGACCCAACAGTGGCTGTACAGGTCTTCGAACTACATAGAATAATAATCTGTAATAACAGCTCTTGGCCACATAACATGAAAGCACTACTGAGCCTTTGGTTTGAATTTCTTCACCTGGATAAGTAACATGTTTTGCACAACTGGCCACATTTAGTTGTTCACCAGCTCTCACCTTAGGAAATGTGTCTGCTGACAACAATACACTTTGAACCAGTGTCAGCTTTGACCTCGGTGGATTTACCATTGATCCGGACAGTACAAAATACTTAATTTTTTGCCATTAAATCTACTGCATCAACCTTTTCACCAATTACTGATACACCATCATGGTGTTGCGGTAGCGTTGTCGCCTCACAGTTAGACATTGTCCTGTTCGATTCTCAGCTAGAGCGTCTTCTGTGTGGAGACATGCGTGAATGGGCGTGCCTTTGTTGAAGGTTGTGCGTCAGAGCTGGCAACTCGGCACTTAAAAATCTACTGCCAATCAGTAGCGGACCGGAGTTCCGCTGTGGCGACCCCTAACCGGGAAAAGCCGAAAGACGCACAGACACACACACACACACACACACACACACACACACACTGATACACCATTTACATATAAAGCAGGGTTCCAGCTTTCTATATGATTAACTTGCTTTCTTAAGTGACCATTCTTTATAACTGTGTGAGGCTTACTTGATTTGCAAAACTTTTGAAAATAGTTCCATTTTTTTACACTTGTGGCATTGAAAAACTAATAAAAAAGAAAAGCGCAAACTAAGCTGAATAGGAAACCAATACACAAAACTAGCTTGGAATGTGGCAAGCAACCACAATAAGGTGAAAAACACAAATTAACGTACATCCAAAGGTAAAAGCCAGACTCTCTATTCCACATAAATGTTAAGCGCTTTCATCCCTAAAGAACTGGAACTTCATCAGAACAAACTAAAAGGATTAACATAATGAAAAATACTTAAAATAAGAACATGCGACCACTGATTTAATTAATTTCAATTAAAAACAAAAGGACCTGCTAGAAACATTTATACAAAATGTAAAATCTGCTGAGGACATTTATAAACAGTGAATAGGGAGACACTTTTTCACAACAATATACATACATTTATAAATCTTGTGCTCTAATTTTTAAAATAACGACAGTAGAAATTTGTTCATTCAAACCAGGTGGCATAGTTGCATTTAATTTCAATTGCCAAAAAACTTGTCTGTCTATCTGCAATTCCCACCAACCTCCCCTGTAGTCTTTAGGAATGATTTCCAGTATACCAAACTTGAACTTATTAGATCCTGTGCAACTCAGTTTGTGTTTATAAAGTGCATTATTCATGTTGCCTTTTAAAATGGCATATTGGTGCTCATATATCCTTTTTTCAATTGTCTGTCAGTTTTCCCTACATAGAAACATTGACATTTGTCACACACTGCAATATAAACAACCCCTTTCATTGCACAATTACAGTTTCTTAGGTAAATAAAAGTAATATTATTTATATTCAAAGTTGGGCAGTCTAAGATAAAAAGGACCATTGATGGCAACTTCCACACTTGGTCGTCCCCTTGAAATTCAAAAAGGTTAAGGGAATAGGATGTTCAAAGAGAAACTTTAAATTCCTCCCTGTCTTGAAAACAAAATGGGGACATTCTTCCAGAATAACCGACAAATCCGGGTGTGCTCAAAATATCACCCAGGTTTTGGTAATATCCTTGACTGCCTTAAATTCACAGCTATAGGGAACCACCATGTTGCTGGAGAACACCTGAATAGAAGAGATCTTTTCCAATGTATTCCCCAACAATGGTTTACATCTTGTACCCCAGCCATATAATAATATTTTGACAGTGACCTTGTAAGGCCTTGCTGAGTCTAATGGTGGCTGCCAAAAAAGCAGTTACTAGAAAATAGAAATCAAAGTCTAAACCAACTGTACTAGAAGTAGTGAATACAGCAACAGAGATAAAACGACTGGAACTCAGATCTTTAGAAAAGGGTAGGAGCAAATTGCATAGGAAAAATGGGAATTATGGGAAAAATCATACAAGCGAGGAATGGGGTTTAACAGAAGGCAGGATGTGAATGAGCTATGTAATGCTTGACTTACAGTGGTTGGGTAGATTATAGGTAATGTGTAGTGTTTGCAACTAAAATTATGTCAATACAGTTTATGATGTAAAATGCTTGCAACTAAGATTGTGTCAGTATGGTTTGTTTTCATATATATAAATGTACGACTGCCTGTGTCATAAGAGATAATTTAATAAAGATGTTTCTTGGTAAAGAAATATGCCTGACTTCTTTACATCAAGACCTACAGTGTTATTTTCTTACATTTTGCTTCCCTCTGGAGATCATTGTTTTATTAATGTTGCCAAATGTTTGCCTCCACAAAAATCACAATGATCCATCTGTCAATTTTGGCAACATATTTACCATTCTTTTTGCGAATATATAGACAAACACTTTATAATCATAGTTTAAAATTGAAATGGTTCTATATGAAGCTGGGTCTGACAGGTCTTTACTATCTTTAGGTACAATAGCAATCACGGCTTTCTTCCAACATGTTGGTGCTTCCCCTCCTGTTAAGATCTGGAAGGTTTTGCTTAACATTATTTTTTCTTCTCTCCTAACTTCCAAACTCGAATGCCATCTGTTCCTGTAGATTGATTACACAACACCATTTTTATCTTATCTCCTCCAGTCTTTACTGTTAATCATTGAGACTTGTCTGACCTTGGCATAATTAAATCTTATAAAAATATTTCCATTTGTGCTCTTTCTTGATTTCCACATTTCTGTGTTTTATACAGATTGTCATAAAGTTTCATAAATATCTCTAATACCTTTTATTTTTCTTGTTATAGGCCTCCTATGTTTAACGGCAATCTTTCTTCTTTCTGTTGCCTAATTTGTTGTGCTAAAAATTTTTGTTCTGTGGTTATTATAAAAACAACAGCAATCTTTCTAAACTCATGCATATTATCCAGATACTCTCTTATAGATACTGTCTTATGCATATTATCCAGATACTCTCTTATTGTCTCTTTAGCACTCCACATTTGCACCTTTTCTTTTTCTGTGAAATTCCTCTTATTCTGCAATACTGGAAACTTTGTCAGGTCATCTAAATAATTCCTGTTATGTCTTAACCATATCTATTTCTCTCTTATTTCTGCCCTATTTTAAACTCCATTTTCTTTTTATCCAAATCACTAGCTATAACTACTCTAGAAATTTCCATCTTTCCCAATAACTCTTGAATAACTTCCACTGCCCATTCCATAAAATCTTCTCTTTTTAGCAGGTAGTTTGGAAAGTGTCAGTGTCACATTTTTACTTCCTTTTTACTTCATTACCCTGCATTTTTATCTTAAATTTGATTGTTGCATGATCTGAAATAGTTATTGGATATGTGTCAAAGCTTTCAATTAAATGCACATAGGTTTATAGTTTAGTACTAGGCTAACTGCCCTTGTGGGCCATTTTAAGCCTAGCCAATTACCCCAAGTGAGAATTAAACCCTGCACTTTGTGTCTGTAAGTCTTCAAGATCAAAAGAAGTCTTCACCTCTTGTACTGCACAGTGACCATCATTAAGTATTATGCCTCATTTAGGATGTGCCATGCTAAGCTTATCAAGCAATTGGAAATACCCTAGAGTTTATAACTAAAAAGTTAGGGACTTAAATCTGAATTGCCAAGAAAGACTGCAGCCTTTATATCTATACTCAGTTTCATAAAGACTTCTTAAGGGTGACCTTTGCTTTGCTTTTAGGGCAATAAGGGCTTCAGTAGTCCCAAGAATTCTTATACGTCAGTAAGTCAAACAGTCCAGCTAATACCAGGGCCAGAGAACTAAATTTACTCCAACAAATAAATAAAACAAGGAAGAGGGATAGACTTGTCACACAGCACGTTACCCCTTCTCTGGAATGAGCTCCCTCTCCAAGTTAAATGTTGTGACTTGCTGTCTGCCTTTAAACAGGAGCAGGACAGTTTGATGGGTTTTTATAAATTCATCTCTGGTATTACTGGGCTGGCTGTCCTTGAAAAGATAGGCAAGGCCTATGGGGGAGGATTTACTGGCAAGGCAAAATGGCCTTGCAACTCAGTTGCCTTGTATCTCGTAGGATCCTGTGATCTAGTAAGAAACAAGCAATGAAAAGTTTTAGTCCCTTTAGTTTTATATACACGTCAGGCATATTTTTATCAACCAGTGGAGAAGCTGTGTACAGTAACAAGAGTTGAAGAAATTTATTGAGGAGGAGAAGAGGGCAAGAGTTGCATGGTATAACTTGATTCTCCCATAGAACAAGGTGGTTTAAGACTTCTTGATTGGCAGGGATACTTTAGAGTTATACATGTGATGCTCATATACATACACAGAAGATTATAAGTCAAAGTGGAAAGGGATAATGATAGAGATTTTAAGAAATAAGAAGATAGCAGGATTTTAGGCGCATGTCATTAAGGAGAATAACAACCACACAGAATACTATATTCCTAAGGTAGCAGAAAGTATTTTAAGAATTAAGCCAACTCATAAGTGGAGAAAGGAGATTTTACCAGTATGGATGACTGTAGGTAAGGGTACAGAAGATAAGCGAGAGGAGGCTGGAATTTAAAGGAGAAAATTAGGAACTAAGATATTGGGAGCAAATCAGGGAGGGGGCATAGAGTGTGAGATAAGGTCAAGCAGACGTTTGAACTGCAGGTTGAAGACTACCTTCCCTATCTGGGGTTAAGAACAGAGTGTAGGCATAGAGAAAGGAATAGAAGACTGTTAAATGAAAGATCTCTGGTTGGGTTTATAGTTGAGTATAGAACAGGAGCTGTTGTTAAGAACGGATAAGAAGGGTGGCACAGTGGTGCAGGGAATAGTGTTGTCGACTCACAGCAAAAGGTTCCCCAGTTTGACTCTCGGCTGGGCTGCTTTTTGTATGGAGTTTGCATGTTCCTCCTGTGTTTGTTAGTTTCCTTTTGGTGCTCTGATTCCCTCCCACATTGCAAAGACATGCAGTAGGTGGATTGGACATTATAAATTGGCCATAGGTATGAGTGTAGGTGCAAGTGTTTGGTGTGGAAGAACTACTGTGGCAGGGCAACCTGATGGTGTAAACCTTGGCTCTAGATTGCCACTGTTGGTGTCACTCCAACCCCATGTGCAAACATAGGAAAAAGGAGTTGTGGATGGATGGATTGAAGGAATTAGTAGGGCATATAAAACATTGCATTATAACTCATTCAGAGTTATAATACTCAATCAGAAGAGGTTAGAAAAGATTGGGAAGAGAGACTGGAAAGGCATTTTGCAAAAGAACATTTGGAGGACATCTGAGTGGATCCCAAGTATGTCCAGATGGTTTTGGATTTTTTGGAACTATTTGCACAGATGTGTAGACTTCATATTTTTCCACAGGTAAGACAGCATTTGCTGGAGGTGTGATGAGAAAGATGGGGATACCTGGAAATATGTTTTTGGGGCTGTAACAAGTTATGAGATTTTAGATATGTCCTTAAAAATGTCCTGGTGCTTTGTTGAAAATGTTGGGGGAACACATTATTTTAATTAAGGAAATGGTTCTTTTGAGATGGGATATACAAACTGAACTGCTTAGACATAGTACTGTCATACAAAGTGCTGCTGGCTGCCAAAAAGCAAGTACTAGGAAATGGAAAGCAACAGCCTTATTAAATGTTGCTAAGGATATAAAGAACTGGAGATGGGATCTTTAGAAAAGGGAAGGAGTAAACTATATTGAAATACATGGAATCTGTGGGAACAATATATAACAAAATAATGTTCAGGAGGAGTAATATTTAAGGGAAGGCAGGACTGTATAATGCTGAATATTTTAAGACAAAATCATGTATAATATGTACAAAGTAAAAAAGTCTTAATATTTTTTTATTTTATAATTGAATGTGCACTGATATCACTGTGCAGTGTGAGATATTATTAAAGATGTTTAAAAAAACCTTTTACCCAATTTGTTGAAAGACATTTTTTAAGACCTTTGAATAATACTTTTCTCTATTTAGGCAGGCCACAACATCATTGTCATTGACTTTCACAGATTTGTTCAAAAAAAAAAAACCCCTCCGGTAATCCTGTAAAATGTATGCAAGTAACCTGTAAATGTCTTTCAAATTTTGTCCGGAAAGTACCAAGTGGTTCTGTCTTGAACAAAGCTGCTGAAATAAGCTGCTGAAATAATGGGTTTGAATGGCAAGTCCTCTAAGCTTTTATGTATTTTAGGGATATCTGATATCTTAGGGACGACTTGATGTATTGTTAAAATTTTTCTTGATTTACAAGATGTAACATTTAATCTGATATTGTTAATCCGCGTTCATTCCTTATGTGTGGGTAGTCGGTTCCGACCTCGGAACCGAGCCAGCCATCTCCCAAGCTCGCGCCAGCTACAAACGTTCGAGCTAAGCTCTTACCCAGAATTCCCCTCTCCCTGTTACCTCAGATTTCGTTTGCCACATTGCCATTCGATCGTGTCAAGCTGCTTCTTTTGAGCCAAGTACAATATTTTTCTTCATACCCAAGTTCTAAGACAGTTTTTTTTCACAAAAAAGTTATTAGATAGTTATTTCTTACCTTATCGCATTTAGCGACAATCTTTTTTCAAATTCTTTTCAACTCTTCTTACCGTGAGGTAATTCCTGTCTTTTACCATCATTGGTAAACCCTTTCTTTTTTACCTTCGGGTATTTCTTGTACCATTGCTGGTATTTTTCTGGTTTCTCTTTCTTTCCTTCTAACCATGGCAAATAAAAAAGTTAGTCCAGGGTTTAAAAGATGTTTGGATTGTGGCCATAAATTACCTACTTCTGATGCACATTCCCTATGTGTCTACTGCTTGGGTGAGCCTCACTTAACAGTTGGCCTTGCGGAATTTGTAATAACTACTGTAATAGGACAATAATTGAAAGGAAAAATAAATTAATATTGAAGGGGCTACTTAAATCTCCCTTTTCAGAGGCTATTTCTGGGTCAGAGGTTTCAACCCCTCCAAGATCTCATAAGAAAGAGTGATGAACAAAAAAAGGTCAAGTCCCTTCCTTCGTCTTCAGCTGGGGACTCTCAGGAACCAAGACCTAAGAAAGCTAAGCTTTCCAGTTCGGATATGACTTCTTCGACTCCAGCGCTTTTGGTGCCTAGACCTTCGGCACCGAGGCCATCGGCGCCATCTGCGAATTCGGCACCGACTAGTGTGCCCCATACTGCATTGGTACCGAGGAGCTCCTCAGTTCAGACTCCATTACAGGCACCGACTGTTCAGTCGATGCAAACTGGTATGACGTCGATGGATGTTTCGACGCCCATTCCTTTTTTGGCTCCGACAACTTACCCGGGACCGACTACCCTCTCAGTACCGACCATTCAGTTTTCGTCTCCGATGTTTTCAGCTCAGGCCTTGGCGCTGACAACCACTTCGGTACCGACCTCGTCAGTGCAGACCATGACTTCGGCACCGATGATTTCCTCGTTGCAGACACCAGTAGCTCAGATCATTACAGCTACATTGTTTTCAGTGCAGACCTCCCCCATGGTGGGCACCGAGCTTGCTCTGTCCTTGGATAGATCTGACTCTCCCTCAGCCATGTCCGTGAAATCCACTAGAAACCTCCCTGAACACATTGTGTTGTGTCTTGTGGATCAGCTGCTTTTGGCCAGAGGTATCCAGCCCCAGGACCTATCCTTCCTCGGGAGGTGATCACCCTTTACCAAAGACCCCTGCTTATTCTCCTTCATTGCCTTTGAAGTCCCTTGATACAGCACAGTCTTCCCCCCTACAGTTCACTTTATGGACCTCACTAAGGAGCTGCCATTGCCTTTGTGGCAGGAGAGTCTTGCCATGGCCCAGGATGTCAGCTGCGGTGTACGTACTTTGGCGTTTCACAGCCATCCAGGGACTCCGGGTTGACAGGCAGAGCCACTTGGGTGAGGGGTGACCCCTGCCGTGGTTCCCCACCCCTCTTCAGGTGGACCAGCCTTCCAGCTAATGGAGAAGACTCTTCCGTCGGTTGGCGATCCTGTGCAATCACTCTCCCCACACTCCTCTGGACCGCAATGTACACAAGCCGCTCCTAGCGGACACCGGCCACAAGGGCCTCAGGACATACTCCCACAAGAGACCCCTTTTGAGCTGTCTTCCCCAGCTTCTCCCTCTGAGGAAGTTTGTCAAAAGAGCTTGTGTAAGAGGAAGCACATGGACTCCACAGAGGAGTACCTTACTGAAGACACAGACTTTGATGATGGGGAAGGGTCCTCTCGATCACCCTCTGAGGTATCCTTTGGTGATATCCTTGAAATCCTTAAACAGAGAGGTGATTGGCAACCCTCTAACCCAACCTCTGAAGAGTCTGTGTTCCTGCAGGCCTTTCTTGCCCAGACCCCTACTTCCTGGGTTACTCCACCTGCCGACGAACTTGTCCGGCTCAGCATGCATGGAAGGCTCGTAACACTGTTGAGGCCATTCCCCAGAGGCCAGCTAAAATTTTGTCCCCTCCCGCTAGTGAACCCCATTGGTCCAAAGGTCTTCCTGTAGATGCCTTGATGGTGGCGGCCGCAACTAAAAAGGACCTGGCAGAAGAAAACTAGGCTGTTCAACCTCCCAACAAAGAGTCCTGGGCTCTGGACAGAATAGGGATGCATACCTTTGCATTGGTGACCTTTGTTGTCAGGTCCCTGAAACTGTATGACACATTGTACCAGGCTTCAAAGAGACTTAATTTCTGAGCTCTCAAACTTTGGCTGGAGCTGTGCCTGAGGAGGTCCGTGACAAAGTGGCCTCTCAGCTAGCCACCATTGAATCGATGTCTAACTTATCCATGCACCTGATATCTCACACATCAGAAGGAGCAGCTAGAGCGGTGGGTTCAGGCATTGTTCTGAAACTCCATGCCTGGATGCGTTTGTGTAATTTTGCGGAACCCTTCAAGGCTTCCTTTCTCAATGCTCCCATTGCACCCTCTTCGTTGTTCTGACCCAAGGTTAAAAGCACACTGGCCAGATGTGAACAGGATGGTAAGACCCTTTCTGCTGTGGGTGTCCGTTATTCTTCCCATCAACGGGCTTTCTCCAGAAACCAGAAGAGTGGGAAGATATGGCGCAAAAAGTCTCAAGGTTCTTTCCGTGACACACAGGCTGAGGTTCTCCCTTAGAGGCAGAAGGGGAAACTCTCAGGGAAGATGTCATTTTCAGGTCAGAGGGGGTCCGCGTAACCAGAGTTCCAGGGATTCTTTCCCTGGCCAATCCTACCAGTGCTCCTGAAGAGCAGCCCAACTGCTTTCCTCTGGAAGTGGTTGGGGGTCATTTCCCTGTGTAGCCTTCTGCCTGGCTAACCATTACCACCAATTCTTGGGTACAAAGGATAATAACCATAGGTTATCATATCCCCTTTGACCCGCTCCCCTAACAACCTTACCCAACATTCCACCCACTCAAAAGGAAGAAGCAGCATTAGAGATTTCAAAGCTGCTAAGAAAAAGAGTCATCCAAATAGTCCCTCCAGACCAGATAGGATCCGGATTCTACTCAAGACTATTTTTGGTGCCAAAAAAAAAAAAACGGGGACTGGTGACCAATTTTGAATCTCAGTGTATTGAACAAGTTTGTGAAGGTACAGAAATTCCGGATGGTCATAATACAGTCTGTCCTGCTTTTGGAAGAAGACGATTTGATGTGATTGATAGATCTTCAACATGCGTACTACCACATAAAAGTGGACAGACCATCAAGAAGATTCCTTCGCTTCTGTGCAGGAGCCAGTCATTACCAGTTCAGAGTACTGCCCTTTGGACTCTCTACAGCCCCCAGAGTGTTCACAAAGTGCATGGCAGTCATCACAGCTCACTTGCGACTGCAAGGATTCCAGGTGTTTCCATACTTAAATGATTGGCTCATCTCCGCCCCCACCAGACATCTCTTTAAAGAAGCCCGGACATACTCTCTTCTCACTGCCGAAAAAACTGGCTAAAATCCAATCTCAACCCATCTCTGTCCACAGAATTCATAGGGGTCATCTTGAACACAAAGAATTGCAGAGTATCCATTCCGGAGCACAGAATTGTAAGGATAAAGCAGCAACTGTTTCCAATCCTTTCAAGGGAAAAATCCACAGCTCATTCTGTTCTCCAGTTGTTGGGTTCCATGGCAGCCTCCATTACTGTTGTCCCCCTGGCCAGGTTTCACATGAGGCTTCTGCAATGGCTACTGCTCACCCAATGGTATCCCTTTCAGTACCCTCTTTCAGCCAAGATTCTGGTAACTCACAGGTGCAAGCAAGATTTAAATTTGTGGATGGCGCACAATCCGTCACAATGGTCTTGCCCCTTCTCCCCTCCAACAGCCCAAGGCTACAGTGACCACGGGCACCTCCCTGATGTAGTGGGGGAGCTATTCCAGGGACAAGACAGTTCAGGGTACTTGGTCTGAAATGGAGGCCCATCTGCATATAATTGTTCTAGAGCTAAGGATGGTGCTTCTGGCATTGCAAGCATTCCATCCCCTGCTGCCGTCTGGGACTATTGCAATACAATCAGACAACATGGCGGTGGTCTGGTACATCAACAAACAAGGTGAAACCAAATCTTACCCATTCTGTCGAGATGCCATGAGGATATGGCAATTGGTGATGGCTACCAACCACATTCTTCTAGCAACGCAGATTCCCGGGAGTTTCAGTGTGATAGCAGACAGACTCAGCAGGTGTATTCTACAGCCTCACCAGTGGTCCCTGAATCCTTTGATAGTGGTGGAGATTTTCAACCACTGGTGTCTTCCTTGCTGCAACCTCTTTGCATCCCTGACCAACTACAAATGCAGCAACTATTTCTCCCTGATTCCCCCTCCGGGACAGTCACCCAGGGATGCTCTATCGGGTCTACTTTATGCATTTCCACCTCTCCCCCTCATTCCTCAGTTTCTGAAGAAAGCCGTCGGTTGAAGAGCAAAGTAACCCTCATAGCACCATATTGGCCTCATCAGATTTGGTTCCCCTTCCTTTGGCCTCACCTACTAGATCAACCGTGGATTCTCCATCCAACTCCGGGGTTGATTTCCCATCCACAGAATCTGATTCACCCCAATTTGAACAACCTGAAGCTCACAGCTTGCCGCCTCCAATTCCGTTGATTGCCAGGCAGAATGATCTTTCATTGCCAGTACGTGACATTCTTATTGCAAGTCTTCCACCAGAATTACATATCTCAGCAAGTGGAAAAGATTTACTATTTGGCTGAAAGAAAAACAGGTATATCCCTTTTCAGCACCAGTGTCGATAGTACTGGAATTTCTGTCTACCTTATTTCAATCCGGTCTATCTGCCTCTACCATTCGAGTTCCTTTGGCCGCAATACCTAATTTTCATGATGGTGTCCAAGACTCTTCTCTTATGTCACACAAATTATGCAAGACTTTCATAAAAGGCATGAATCATCTAAAACCCTGTTTTAGAGAACCTACTCAGCCATGGGACCTGTCTTTAGTCCTACAAGCTTTGACAATGCCACATTTCGAACCAGCTTCTTCTTGTGACCTCAGATATTTGTCATGGAAAACCTTGTTTTTGGTCGCCATTACTTCTGTCAGATGTATCTCTGAACTTCAAGCCTTATGCATCAAGAGACCATATTTGATTTTTCATAGAGATAGTGTCATTGAGAACTAATCCTTCTTTTCCGCCAAAAGTGATCTCTGAAATGTCCATTAATCAAACTGTTGAATTGCCAGTTTTCTTCCCCAATCATTCAAACAGTGGAGAGTATTGCCTACATACCCTAGATATTCACAGACAAATTCACTTCTACTTGAACAGGATTAAGGCTTTTCATAAATCAGACCAGTTATTTTTGGCCTATTCTGGACCTAGATTAGGGTGTGCTGTTGCTAAGGTTACATTGGCTAAATGGTTAAAAGACTACGTAACCTTCATTTATAGAAAACATAATATCCCATTAACTACTACCATAAAGGCTCATTCTACAAGGTTGGTGGCAACTTCTGCTGCCTTCCGTGCCAGAGCCTCTTTACATGACATTTGTGCAGCTGCAACTTGGGCTAGTCCTCATGCCTTCATCAATCATTACAAGTTGGATTTCGCCCCCAGGGGAAGAGCATCTTTTGGTTCTGTGGTGCTCAGGAATGTCCTTCCATGAGAACCTCCCAGGAATAAAGGTAGATAGGGACTCTGTCCCACATGTAAGGAATGAACAAGGATTAACAGTATTAGATTAAGAAGTTACATCTTACCATAATGTTCCATCTGTATTGTTGAAACTTGTTCAGTCATTATGACCCTCTCTCTTTCCCCATCCTGAGGCTTTTTAGTTGATATCACCATCCGGTCCTGTTTGGTCATTTGACCAGAGGTAGTCTCTACCTTCTTTTGACTTGCGAACTCAATCTGAGGTAACAGGGAGAGGGGAATTCTGGGTAAGAGCTTAGCTTGAGAGTTTTTAGCTCGGGCAAGCTTGGGAGCTGGCCGGCTCGGTTCTGAGGTCGGAACCGACTACCCACACGTAATAACTGAACGAGGATCAACAATACAGATGGAACGTTATGGTACGACATAACTTCTTTTTCCTGATGAAGTGGTTTGCAGTTTGGATGAAAGAGCTAAATAAACATTGGTGTAAAGTATACATTTTGCTGCACTTTTTGAAAACTGTTAGTGTGTTTATTTCTGCAACTGATATCTCAGTTAACCTTGACAAATGAAATGTAAGAAAGCATAGCTTGAAAAGTATTCTTGGTCAGAAAAGAGATCCAAATGGACAAATAGTTTAGAAGTTTTCATCTTCATAATGCTTATCTCTGTGATGCTTGATCTTTGTTGCAGGACGTGAGTGACAGAATAGAAAAAGAGCAGCTAGATGGTCCAGTTGTTAAACAGCTTGAAAAAGGAGGAAGAAGTGTTGTGAAAATGGACTGGAGAGAAAACATCACTGTTCCTCTCCAAACAGGTAAGGTGGGAGGTAATTACTTTGAATATATATATATATATATATATATATATATATATATATATATATATATATATAAAAATTTTTTTTTACACAGGACTAATGAAACCCACACTACTCTCTCTCTGGTTTTCATTAGTATATGCAATACAGAGACAGTAGCAGTTCTAATTCTAACTTGGCTTTTGAAAAAATTATTGAATCTAATTGCTTCCCCAAAACTATACAGTTGATCTGTGTGTAGATATATATATATATATATATATATATATATATATATATATATATATATATATACATACATACACATACATATGTATATAATGTGTGTGTATAAATATGGATCCCTGTTGAAACATTGAACATTCATGAGAGTAAAGGTTAAAACACCAAACCCACATCATTGAAAACCCAGATGCTTGAACACTATGCTAGGATCACAAAATCTTCTTTTTTGCAAGGAAGCAACCCTGGCTGTGCCCACTCCCCCCACATTAATTAAATGTACAAACTCTGAGTTTGAGCAACAGTAGGGAAAGGGGCAAAACTCCAATCCCCACTGTACTATGATCCCACATAGTAACAGCCCATAACGTTTGAGCTTAGGGTTTTCTGTGATATGAGTTCACATCAAGACCTACCAGTAACAGCAGTATGTTCATATATTCTACTTCCATCTGGATCATCATTGTTCTTTTAATGTTGTCAAATGTTTGCCTCCCATCCACAAAACCACATTGGTCCATATCTATACATTTTGTCATCTCATTTGCCATTCTTTTAGTCGTTCTAGAAATAAACACTTCATAATCATGGTTTAGAAATGAAATAGGCCTATATAAACCAGTATCAGATGGGCCTTTACTGTTTTTAGGTATGACAGGTACCACAGCTTTTTTCCAGGATGTTGGTGCCTCCCCTCCTTTTAAAATACTCTTAAAAAACTTCCAGATCTTTATCAGTTTTTCCCTCTTAACTTTCAGACTTCCACTAGAATACCATCTATTACTGGAAACTTTCCTGTTGATTGGTTATACATCACTATTTTATCTCGTCTCCTTTTATCTTAACTGTTAGTTGTTCAGCTTCATCAACCTCTAACCTTGACATATAAATATTTCCATTTATGCCTTTTTTTTTTTATTTCTGCATGGCTCTACTTTATCCAAATTTTTTTTAAAAAATTCCAAAATATCTCTTAATACCCCTACAAGACCTCTGGTTATTTCTCTTGTAATAGGCTTTCTAAGTTTGGCAACAACCTTTTCTACTGCACATTGGCTAAGTCATTGTGCCAAAAGTTTTTGTACTGTGGAGCTAAGAAAAACAGTTGCTTAACAACAGTCTTTCTAAATTCATGCATATTATCCAGGTACTCCCTTGTTTTCTCTTTAGCACACTGCACTTGTTCCTCTGTTGTTCTGTGAGATTCCCTTTATTTTGTAATGCTTTAAACTTTGTTACCTCCTCTAAATAATTCTTATTACTTCTTAACCAGATCTTTTTTTCTACCCTCTTTTTATACTCCACTTTTATTTTATCCCACTGACTAGCTGTAACTTCTGGAGTACTTTCCATCTTCCCTGATAACTCCAGGATAGTTTCCACTACCCATTCCTTAAATTTCTCTCTTTTTAAAAGGTAGTTTGGGAAGCACCAGTGACTCGTACCCTGCATTTTTATCTTAGTAATTGCTGCAGGATCTGAAGTAGTTATTGGATCTTTGTCAAAGTTCTCAGTTAAATAGGCACTGTAATCCTCATCCCTTGCCAGTAGCCTCTTACTACTACAAATTGGTCATTATCATTTGTCCCTCTTCTATCACTACAGGAACTCTTCCAGCAGTTAATATAAGTATTCCTGTTTTCCCTTTTCCCTGATATTCTGTAGAATATCCATCCTGAAATATTTTCTTTATCAAATTCACATGCTGAGTTCTTTCCAAATGTATCTACTATAGCATCGCCATTAGCACTCTACATTTCATAATATAGTTAAGTATTCTTTCCTTTTTGTCTATACCTCTGAGACCATTCACATTTCAAGAAATTATGGACATTGTCGCCATTATGGTAAGAAGTCATTATTCCCAATTATTATATATAGCAGGTTTTTAGATTTCTAATTCAGGCTTTTGTGATACATCCATCCAATAAAGTTTGGCAGGTTAATCCTTTTCTACAGTTTTTTCATATTAACATTGGAACCTATGCCACATTTTACATGACATTTTGTTTTAATAAAAATCCTCAAGCAAAAGCCAAACACACCCCAAAACACCCCATAACCTATTAATTTAATACAAACACACATAAATATGTACATCTTCAAATAATGAAGTTTAACCTCCTAATAGTAACATTTGTGCTAAGTAAACAGCTGCTAACACAAGCCCTAGTTAACCTGAAATTGAGATTACCCATGCTAAGAAGCATGTTATTGCCTGTGCTTCTACTTACTGTAATTAGTGTCTGTTCTTTTTCTTTTTATCTGTATTCCCCCTCCTAGATGTGAAAATTGCTTGCATACTTTCAGAAGTTATTGACTTTTAGCCTTGAAGAAATCAGTGTTATGTCAGATTACTGGAAGCCATGTGTTGGACCAAAGCTGGAGCTTGAACTGCTTTTTATTGAACAGCCACAGGAGTCGCCCAAGTTAGTGTTTTCTCCAACTTTTCTAGCTAATTTTCTTTCAGACTGTCTTACTTTTTTCTTTACAGGAATCAGTGCAGTATATTTACTAGCCAGCAACTGAATTTTACTCACATTGACAGTATTTCTGGCTGCAGTTTCTCAGTTTGTTTTCACATTGGGAGAGATGAAATTGAGCTGTTGATCAGTGTGCAGTCATGGAAGTTTCTAGTTCTGGTGGTTTGATCCTTTCTATTATGTAATGGAGACAGTGTAGTGTAGTCCATCAAGTTAACATACAGTACATAGCTTCATGGTTTTGCACTTGTTTTTGCCTTTGACAACAGTCACCAGGTGTCGTCTTTTTGTTAACATTGTTAGGTCAGGAAGTTTATTCATGGTGAGAATTTGGCTTTCCTCAGTATTCATTTACATTTTACCACACCCCATTACATCATCTCTATGCTTTTATTTTACTTTGACTCCTGGTTCTTCTACCTTTCCGTCTTACACAGCTGGTGTTCATTGAACTTTTTACGCTGCCATAGCTTCTTTTCTTTGCTGTTTTTCTGGTTGATTTTACATCTTGCCACTAAAGCATTTAAGTTTGTTAACATAATTGTTTGGTTCCTGTGCTGAACAGTCACAGACCATGAATCTCCAAAGGGCCTTCCCCGGTAGGATACATACCCCTATTGTCCACTTAAGCAAAAACCTTATGCTTCATTTATGTACTGAAAGCTGAGATGAGTTAGAGGATAATTTGGGTTTCACTTTTTCAACAGTCATTTCAATTTTTACTTAATATATTTTTGTGTAGTGGAGTGTTGGAAGTTATTTTAGTGTATTTTTTATGTTAAAAACAATGAGCACCCCGAATTGCATGCTGGGTCAATCCCACTATTCTCTAAGGACTTCTTTATTGGGGGGAATGGAAAATAAGCTAAACAGTGGCTGCAGTTTGTTCACTGATAAAGGGCAGGAAAGATTGCCCATGAAACCCTTTTCTGCCGTTAGAATCTGTGTTTGGGTGATTAGGACAGACACTTAACTTCCAGTTTAGTTTTAAACTTTTTTACAACACCCATTTCATATGTCTGTTTGTGTCAGTGTCTTATTCCTGGATCAGAAAGGAACTCTGTAATTAAAACACTTCATTTTTCTTTTGCAGATCTGAGAAAGTATAGAACATATAAAGGAGGATCTGTAAGAGATCTGCTACGAGCAATGAGAAATAAGGTAAATTAATTTTGTACCAACTGCTTAATTACAATGATATGTGATCCTTCAAAAGCTTTGGGGATCTGCCAGTACTTTTGTTAGATTCTTCAGTTTATATTTTACAAGAAATGCAAAATAATACAGTATTTTAAAAGGAATGGTGTCAGCAAGAAGGGTGACAGCTGACAAGATGACATGGTGCAACTAGTGTGGACAGACATGTATGTCTGCATGACATATTTATTATTATTTCATTTATTTGTTAATTAGATAAGCCTTTCTGGGCACAAGTGCCTGTCTTCACTGGTAACTAAGAAGCACTTACTTGTTCAGTGGCCTTGTCACATTTACTTAGTATGCAGGCAAAGACTGAAGGAATAATATAGTGGGCTACCAGCAAAGAAGCTTGTTTTAGCCCATTGCCTTGGCCTTCTGTGTCGAACTTAGACACAGGAAGACATTATTGGGAGAGTCATGTCATGTCCTTTCAGTATAATATGCATAGCACCTTTATTTATAGGATAGGGTGCAGCATTTGGGGAATGGTATGGTATTGTGAAGAAATGTACTTTTATAGCAGAATGACAAACTAAAGCAGTGTGAGATGCTACATTGGAGAAGTAACAGAGCACCCCTGCTCACTTTTGCAAATGCGTAAGACTTAGTAACTGTTTTCTTATTTTTATTGACTGTATTATGTGTCTGTTATTGTATTAATTTCTCTTTTATTATTTTGCAGATTATATTATTTATTTGTTTGTTCAATCTGTGTTTGATATTCTCTGAGTTGTAATTTGAAATTTTGTTACTAGCAAGATATTTTCTCCCCATATCATCATCATTATCCCCTTTTTTCCCATTTACATGGGGTTGGGGTATCGTATTAACTGTCGCCAACTCTCTCAATTCAGTGCCAGTCTCCTGCCTTCTTCAACACTCATGCCTGCCTGTCGCAGATCTTTCACACAATCCATCCACCTCTTTGCTGGACACCCTCGCTTCCTCTTACCTTCTTCCTGTCTATCCCAAATCTCCCTCACCAGATTGCCTTCTGCTTTTCTACACATGTGCCCATACCATCGTAATCTGTTCTCTTTGATCTTTTCTGCAATTGGAGCTACTTTGGCTTCTGCTCTTATGTCCTCATTTCTTCGCCTGTCCCGCAGTGTGCATCCTACCACCTTTCTCAAGCACTTCATTTCCATCACCCCATATCTCAGTTGAAATAGTTTCTGCTTAACTGGACAGTCCATTTAATATATAATGTAGCTGTGTGCAGGTATATTTAACAATAGCAGTGTATTTTCAAGATGTCAGTGTAACAGTAAACCACCTTATCAGTGTCTACACCAGACAAAATAAAAAAGCAGGATCTTCTGCTTTTTTACCAGCTCAGGCCTTAAACGAAATAAGCAGTGACCTAGGTAGGAGTGAGTCTTCCTTATAATGTTACATGGCTGCACATTGTCTTTTGTTGTTTAAGCCAAAGTTCCTCCAAAATAAGAATCATTATGGTAGAGAAATATTCCCTCTTACATGCGAGTCAGACATAATAGTATATCTGTTGTGATCCATGTGCTAATTGACAGAGGCAGCTCCTAAACGTTTTATCCCATGCATGGGTCCCCCTCAAATTATCTGTGATATGTTCCCAGTTATTCTCATTAGGGGTAGTGTATAATTATTGACCATGTGATGGGTAAGGCCATTCTAAAACTAAGGTTATTTAAAGCACAAAAAGGGAAGTTGGCTAGGCTTAAAGTGGCCCGCAAGGGCAGCTAGCCTAGTGCTTTTACCTATGCACCTATAACAATAAATATGAACATGTATTCTGATGGGTCCATGTAAATGCCTTTTTGATGTTTATGCTTATGAGGATTTTCTGTGTTATGTTTTTAATTGCTGTTTTATTTCCAAGTAAAAGTTAATTATGCTAAAAAAAAAGAGCAAAAAAAGTTTGACAAATTTAAAACGGAGAGATGCCTTGAATACTTGACTTTAAGCACAGCAGTAGTTGTAGAATATATTTTGCATGTCACAAATATCTGGGTGACTATGATACTAAAATAACACGAACAGAAAAAAATAAATACTAGTATGAATGTCTTGGGAGATACTGATGCTTTATCTAGAGAGAGAAAATTACTGGGCAACTAGTGAAAAAGCCTGCTAGTAAGGGAAAAAATGTAAGTAATGTACAAAAAATTATTATTAAGGCAGTAGTATAACTCGAATAACCTGACTTTATAAATGCTTAATATAAGAAATATGCAAACTTAATGCCATGGGGTGGACATAAATCTTACATTTCAAAATCCAAGGTGATTATGGTTGACCAAGAACCCCCTAACTAGAGCTCTCCCTGTTTTGGAAGCTGAAAAAGTATTTAAAAAGTGAGTTAAAAAGTTTCACGTCTGGGACAAGTTCAGTTATTGGCTAGCAATTAGTATGTTTAAATCTTAGCAAAGAAATAAATCTGGGGGGAAAAATAGGAAAAGATAAAAAGTTCTGGATGTGAAGACGATCAAGGTCAATCAGCAAGAAGCAGACATATGTTAAAGATAAGTGCAACAGATGGTGGCTTTCTGTAAACTAGAAGAAAAAAATAGACTAGATATACTCAAGTATTTAAAGTAAGTGGGACTTTGGAGACGATACAAAAACAAATGAAAATGTCTTAAAAAATAAAAGACATCAGTCTGATAAGCTGCTAACTTTGAAGAAGTCAAACTGGATATGAAGAAAAGAATGACAGCAGTTGAGGTATCGAATGAAAATATCTGTCTGAAAATGGTAGGTCAGGAAGATAGAGCACAAAGGTAAAAACTTGAGGCTTTCTGCAGTACCAGATAAGTTTTAGGGAGTGGCCTATATTAACTTAATAATAGCATAAATAAGTAACTCAGCTGATGTTGCAGAGGAGGATTTGTTAATTAAGAGGGTACATAGCATTAATGCTCCTAATTTAACCTCCAGAAAGTAGCAAAGACCCATATTGGTTAAAATGCAGTCATGCCTGCAGTACAAAATGCAGCAGCTGGAGATGCTTATGTCAAAACTGTGGCAGAAAGGAAAGGTGTTGAGCATTGGTGATGCCAGGTTATTTGTGGACATTTTTTTATGATATTCAAAAGATGAATAAGGAAATAAGTTTGTTCCAGTCATAGAGTCGTCTTGACGTTGGAGTGAACTTCAAGCTGCTATAACCAGCGATCTTCAGAATAGTTCTTTCCAGGTGAGTCAGAAATGTATTTGGAAGCATATCTGGCTTTGGTGGAAATAAATCATTCTGGACCCCACATAAATAAGAGAAGGATGAAAAAAAAAAAGACTGTGCCATTGAAACAATTTCCCTCATTCCAGAAGAAGATGCTGGGACACAGAAAAGCCCAGGTGTGGATTAGAAGAATTAGAAGAAGCTTGGATTTGAATTTGATGCTGGTACTGTGTGAACATGAGGAACAGTAAGAAGACTAACAGGCAAGATAAGGGGATGTACTTGTGATGAGAAAGACCTCAGTTAAGAGATGTTCAAAGCCTTTGCTCTGCGACTTCTTCAGTGCATCTGTTACAGGGATAGCAGTTTACTTATAGAAGGGCAATCAAGGCAATGTTTAAGCATTTTTTACAGAATCATCACATTTTAAAACATTTCACAAGTGCAACTATATTAATAGAAAAGAAACAAGGCAAAGTGATATCTGTCATTGTTTTCATGTGGTGTGTGCATGTTTTCTTCTTAATTTTCATTCATTCCGACATTACATAAATTGCCCAGTTCCTGCCTACCCTTAAACCGTAAATAAGCACAAAGTCACAAAACTATTTTTTTCACAAGGCTAGTAAGTGAATTTTTCACAAAGTACTAGATTTTAAATTAAATGTTAGCTAAATATATGCAGGGTTTTTTTTTCTTAACTTGGGAGAAGGAAATACATTACACTTAGATTAGTACTATTGTGTTTATATGCAAGCCCTGTCAGAATGCATCTCAGCAGGAGTACTCCTATTTTTAGGCAAGTACCAGTACAAGTAGTCACTGTAGTGAAACCGATGTTCCAAGGTTTCTGTTCTTTAAATTTTGTAGAGATCTTTTGTATTAGAAAAAGATTTGGAGAAGATTAAAGTGACTTGAACAGTTTGGGAAAAAAAATAATGTGAAGAAGAAAACATTTAAAACTACAACTAAATAAAATTCATGTTGGTGAAGTGCCATAACGTATACATAAGCTGTTAGCAGGAACAATGTATGTGCCAAAATTGACATGTATTATAAATGATTTGTAAGTTTAAAATAGAATAGCTCCTTTACATTTTTAACATGGAATGAAAATGGCCTTACAGGAACAAATAAAGCAAGGAGTAGTGAAATGTGTTAGGAAATACAGGGTGCAAATTGTCACATTCCAGGAGATGCATTTGGCTGTAAATTAACGTATCAGTTTGATAAAAAGAGGATTTCGGTGTGGATGTTAAGCAGAATATCGGAGGAGAAAGGAAAAGGAATGTTGTTGTATTGATGGGAAGATGTGCTTTAATTGTGATAGAAGAGGGGGAAAAAGATAATAGACAATGTGTGGCAGCAAGAGGATACTGTAAAGGAAAGACATTTACTTTGGTGTGCATCTGTATTTTCCCTAGAACTGCAGTTATGAGCTTAAAAGGATTAATAGAGAAATGATCAATTTTGAGCAAGGCATTTTATTTCTTGGTGGTGACTGGGATTAAGTTTGTAACACTGATGATGTGCCAGGGGGCCCATGAAGAGAAACTGTAACTAGAAAAGGTAGATTTTTTTTAAGTAGTACATAAAAGTATTCGTATGGTGGATGTTTCAGGAGCAGTTGTTCTGAGTAAATGTACGTATTATTCTCCATAATGAAGTACAGTTGTGTACACTTACCATAAATGTAGATGTTCGAGTGTATTCACTGTTGCAGTCATCACCTGTGGGTTATCACTGCTGTGGTAGCCCTCGGCCGGCCCAAATACCAGTGTCAGTGTTTTTCTGTGTCAGCTGCTGTCACTTGCTGACTGACATCAGGTCATCAGTGCTATAAAGCAAGGCAGATGATGCCATTACATCAGTTTTTCTTGCCATAACCAGTCAGAAGCCCACGTAATATGGTAAAGTGGTCCTGGTGGCTAAATGCCACCTTGAGAAGCTTATGTCTCCCTAAAGAAAGAAGATACAAGGAGGGAAGGAAGGAGGGAAACCAGGACTGTAACAGTAAATACACTCTAACCTCTACATTTATGGTAAGTGTACACAACTGCACTATGTTCTTCGTGTTTCACTGTTGCAGTCATCACCTGTTGGAAGATTCCCAAAGCTGAGAAGAGGGGGTGGTAGGATTAGTAAGAGACCTACGCCTGGGTCAGCATGCCCTGCAGAACTGCAGAGGCAAACCCTGCCTTAGCCTTAGAAAATAGAGGTAGGTGGTAATGCTTGGTAAAGGTATGGTCAGAAGTCCAGGTAGCAGCTTGCAGGATGTCCCTGGTGGGAACTCCTCTGAGGAATTCTGTGGCAGTGGAGGCTGCCCTAGTGGAATAGGTTCAAACATATTTAGGGGTGGGTTTCCCATGTAATCTGTAGCAGAAATGTATACAGCTTGATATCCATTTGGAAATGGTTTGCTTGGAAATGGGCTTCCCCTTTGCCCATGGGGCAAAGCTGACAAGTAGTTGGTCTGTTTTCCTGAAGGGTTTAGTACAGTCCAGATATATCTGAGCTGTCTGTGCACGTCCCGCAAGTGCAAAATTCTTTCCCCCTTGTTTTGAGGGATAGGAAAGAAGGTGGGTAGATGTATGGTCTGATTGAGAGTCACATTAGATATCACCTTGGGCATAAAGGAGGTTTGAGACCCTGTCTGCATGGAAAATTATGAAGGGCTCAATGGCCATCAGTGCCTGAAGTTCTGAGACCCTTCTGGCTGAGGTGATAGCTAGGAGAAAAGCAGTCTTCCAGGAAAGGTACCTTAGTTCAGCTGAAGCAGCAGGTCCGATGGGTGGTAAGGTTAGTTTTTCCAAAACATAATTTACGTCCCAGGCTGGCATGGGTGGCCTTCTGGGAGGTCTGATATTAGAAGTCCCTCTGAGGAATTGTTTAATCAAAGGATGGGAGAACAGGGGCTTATCTGTGTCAAAATGAGCTGAAATGACTGAGGCGTGGATTTTGATAGAAGAAAGGGAGAGGCCACTATTAAGTAGCTCCGCTAGGTAGTGCAGGGTAAGAAGGATGGAAGGTTGTGCGGTATTGCCCCATCTGGACTGGCTCCAGGAGCAGAATCCTTTCCATTTTCCTGCGTAAGATTTTCTGGTGCTGGGCCTCCTGGCCTCTGTGGTAATATGTAGGACCTGTTTGCTTAACTGGGGCCCCTTGTTTACCTTTAGAGTATTAGCTATGCTGATAGTTTGGGAGTCTGTATCCCCCCCCAACCTGAGTCAAGAGGTCTGAGATCAGGGGAAGCTGCCTGGAAGGCTGTAATGTCAGGCTGAGCAGTAAGGGGGTACCAGTGTTGTCTGGGCCAATCTGGAGCAATGAGGATGGCCTTTGGTCTCTCCTCCCTTATTGTGATCAGTACCTTGGGAATAACACGCAATGGAGGGAATGCATACACAAAGAAGGGTGTTCCAAGGGAAGGTCAAGGCATCCACCTTCCACGCTAGGTGGTGATACTCCCTGGTACAGACTTTTTCCAGCTGATGGTTGAGATGCAAAGCAAAGAGATCCATCTCCGGAGTCCCCCACTCCTGAGTGATTTGTAAAAAGATTTTTCTGTGTAACTGCCATTCATAGGGGTCCAGTAAGTTTCTGCTTAAGTTGTCTGCCAGGGTGGTGTTGATCCCTGGTAGGTATTGGGGTATTAGGTGTAATCCCGTGGAAATGACGGTCAGCCTGAGGTTCATGGCTAGCCTGCACAGATGGTAAGATTGGGTCCCTCCCTGTTTGTTGATGTGACACATTACTGTGGTGTTGTCTGTTTTGATAAGGAGACCCCCTGCCTTGATATGGGGTCTGAAGGATGTCAGAGCCTTTTGTACTGCCATAATTTCCTTCTGGTTGATGTGTAAGGGAAGGTGCTGGGCATCCCAACGACCTTGGGTGCACCTGCCTTCTAAATGAGCACCCCAAGTAATGTCTGCGGCATCTGTGGTAATGGTCTGCCTCAGTTGGGCGAAGGGTGAAGGGAAGACCCTTGTTCTTGGCACAGGCCCCTGCCCACCAGAGAAACTCGGCCCTTATACAGGGGATCAGAGGGAGATAGGTCTCTAGAGATTGAAAGTGCTGACACCAAAGGTTCTTTAGATACCACTGAAGTATTCTCATGTGAAGCCTGGCCAAAGGAATTAGAAGGATGCAAGATGCCATGTACCCCAAGGCTTGCAGAAACTTAAGGTGAGTTCTGGAAGCCAGACGGGTAAAGTAGAGAGGCAGGACGCGCTGCTTTTCTGGGGATAGGAAGGCCATTTGAGATGCTGTCTCCAGCAGTGCTCCCAAGAAGATGATCTTCCTGGAGGGTGTTTGCTTTGATTTCTTCTCGATTGGTTTACCCTAAGGAGGTTAGGAGGGTTTTGACAAAGAGGAGGTCCTTGAGTAGCTTTTCTTTGCACTCTGCCTGAATGAGGCAGTCGTCCAGATAAGGGTAAATCTGTATGTTTTTCTGTCTTCAAAAGGCTATGGCCGGGGCTAAGCATTTGGTGAATACTCTGGGAGCAGTGGATAAGCCAAAGGGTAGCGCAGAGAACTGAAAGTGTTGTGAGCCTGCTCTGAAGCGAAGAAATTTCCTGCAGGATTCCCTTATGGGGATGTGGAGGTAGGCATCTTTTAGATCTAGGGTAACTAACCAGGCATTTCTTGTCAGCATAGGCAGCAGCTGTTGCAAAATTAGCTTTTGAATTTGGGGGCCACCAGGAAAGTGTTCAGAATGGATAGATCCAGGATGGGGCACCAGGTGCCCTCTTTTCTATGAACAAGGAATAGTCTGGAGTAAAAGCCTTTGCCTTTTTGATCTGAGGGGACAGGTTCTACTACCCCTTGGGAAATGAGAGTTTGGACTTGTTTCAATGCCTCTGCCTACGGATTTGGAGGCAAGTCTGGGTACCCTCTTGGAATTTGGGGTTCGTTGAAGGAGAATTTGTATCCCTGAAAAATTATCTTTAAGACCCATTGGTCCTTTGTTACAGAAAGCCAATTTTCTTTCATGAATGAAAAGAGGGTAGAGGGGGGAGAGGGAGTCATTGAGAGTTTTTGCCATAGAGAAATGGCTTAGAACACACTGCCTTTGGAGCAGAAGTGGTCCACTATTTGGTTCTCTGCTGTCCCTGGGATAGGAGCCTGGGTGGTCTGTCCCTGTGGGGCTTACTTTGCCCCTGTCTGCTAGGTGCAGGAAAAGGACCAGTGTTTTGAGAGAAAATTCCTGTTGAACCTAGGAGGTTGAACCTGAAAGAAATCTTTTACTATATGCATAGATTTTTCTTTGTCTTCCATCTTTTTAAGCACTCTTCTGCTTTTACTCCAAACAAGTGGTCCGTATCCAAGGGTGCATCAATTAATTTAGATTTGACATGATCAGGGGGAGGTTGTTCCTTCAACCATGCTCCTAATGACAGATCCTGAAACTGCTGCCCTGCTTGAGGCTTCTAGGGTGTCGTATCCACAGTGTAATGAGTGTTTGGACACTTGACAAGTAGAGTGCAGTAAATCTGCTAACTCTTTCAAATTGGCACAGTCAGGAAAAGTTGAAATCTTTTTCTTTAATAGTTCCAAAGTGTGTTGTTGATATTTTAACATGTGGAACTGACAGCTAAGGTTGTAGAGGTGTATAATTTTTTTTACCCCATCTGTCCAGAGCTCTGGAATCCTTGTCTGAAGGAACAGGATTATTTGCAGAACTAGCCTTAGCTCCTTTTGGTCCCTATGTAAAGACTTCTGGGTTTGCAGCAGGATTTCTGTGCAGGTGTTTGTGAGAATCCAGTACTCTGTAATACCTGTCAGGTTTACTGGGAGCAGGTGGGAGGGAGTCAGGAGCTAAGCTGCATTCAAGGAAGACATCATCCACCACCTCTAAAATAGGGGGGGGTGGCCAAGGGTCTGTGCTGGGGCAGGTCTAGAAACTCTCTTAGTCTTTTCTTAGTCTGAGGGAAGTCCTGGGATCCCCAGTGGAAATGTTCCCTGAGGGCGTGAAGGGTTTCCCCAAAGTAAAGATCTTCTGGTGGAGAGGCAGAAGGAATGGATTCCTCTGCATCTGAATCCTCATAAGCAGTTAGAGGTTGTTGTTCCTCTTCAAAATCTGAATAATCAAACTCCTCAGAATCCTGTTCTGTCAGCATTTTAGAAGGGTCTCTTTTCCTTTTAGAACTTGTGGCCTGACTACCCCTGATAAGGGAGATAAGATCCTCTGCCATTTTAAGTATTTGAGCTTGGGGTGGTGGAGCAGGAGAAGGATTGTGGCTAGAGGCAGATTTCCTAGGAGTAGCCTTGCTTCTAGGCCTAAGAGTATCCATCGGTCTGAGAGAAACTGTAGTTTGATGAGAAGACATTGGTTTTTTGTCTAGATTCGGTGGTGCGAGAAACCTCCTCGGAAGCCAGTGCCTGTGTTGCGGCTCCAGACTCAACTGAGGCAGTCAACCAAAGGCTCAGAAAATGAAGATTTCTGCAGCATAACAGACTCTGAAAGGGTCTCGGTAGAGGCCTGTGAAAGTATTGGATCGGGCATCAGGGGCTACAAAAGCCACCTCACTGAATTCCGGAGGACTGACAACTTGTTTAGCGGTCAATTCGTCAGAAGGCTTAGCCTTGTGTGGTCTGTCTCTATCTTTACGTTTTTTTTTTTCAGAATGTCTTCGGATTGTTGGCTGATGAATGCCATTTCGGAAAGCGAAGATGGAAGATGAAAATACCTGGCTACAAAAAGAGCTCTACGACAAATTGTTCTTGCATTAAAGAGGGCACAGAACCGGCAATGGTGAATGTCATAGTCTGGGCCTAAACAAGTGATGCAGTATGAATGGAAGTCTTGGTGTGGGATTTGTTTTCCACAGGCGAGACAATTGCTAATTTTTTCGGACATTGGATAGTGCAAGAAAAAAAGGATCCCCAACAGGGTACTTAGCGTTAGACATTTTCAACTGTAATTCCAAACTCTGGTAGAGATGACCGGGGCACTTGCGAACTCCTTCTGCTATGGGCTCCACAGCAAGAAAGACTGGTGTAATGGCGTTGGCTGCCTTTCTTTATAGCACTGATGACCTGACGTCAGTCAGCTGTAATTCCAAACTCTGGTAGAGACCGACCGGCACACTTGTGAACTGCTTCTGCTACAAGCTCCACGGCAAGAAAGACTGATGTAATGGCGTTCGCTGTCTTGCTTTATAGCACTGACGACCTGACATCAGTCAGCAAGCGACAGAAGCTGATGCAGAAAAACATTGACTCTGGTATTTGGGCTGGCCGAGGGCTACCACAGCAGAGATAACCCACAGGTGATGACTGCAGCAGTGAAACACAAAGAACATCCAGAGTTCCCCAATTTTCAATAGCGAGGTGAATAAAGTTCACAGAGGTTCGAGCAGCCTAGATCAGTGGATGGGTGATAGTAAATTTACTCCTAGGGTACCACCCATGCCCCTAATGGACAACAGCTGTCTGCATTAGATACCATAATATATGCTCGTACCTCTGTGAACTTTGTTCACCTAGCTATCGTAAATCGGGCAACTCAATATAAATGTGGCTAGGCTTGTAAGGGCTCTTGGGCCATTAGCCTAGTAATCTCCTATGAACCTATAACTGGGCTAGGCTGGACTGAAGTTGTATATCACAGAAGTTCAAGCAGTTAGTTGAAAGAATTGAGACTCATCCAATAAAAATATGACTATGCACCTGTAAGAGTTAAGTTAAAGATACAAGAAACAAAAATAAAAGAATGAAGTTAGTGTTTCCCCCACATATTTATTAAAAAGAGGGGAATTTAAGGAATGGGTAGTACATAAAATTCATGTGTTACTAGGGCAAATAGAAATTGTTCCAGAAGGATTTGTTATGTCTTGGGATAAAATGAATATGGCTTTTTAAAATGTACTGGAATTACAGAGAAAATTATGTCAGAGTAAAGTAACAAAGACTTTTTAGAAGGACTATCAAAAGTTAGATGTTTCAGATGAGGGGGAGGCTTGCATATCAAGAACAGGAACAATTGCAGAATGGTAAGAGCAAAATAAGGGAACATTTTATACAGTCTGCACTAGGATAGGAAAGTCGGGTGTTTTTTAACAACAATCCCAGAGTTCATAAATTATTAGTGCAAAGAATTCAAGCAACAGAAAATGGAAAGAGCTGTGGCAAAAGTTAGGCACCCTGTTACATAAAGGTTAGCTAAGGATACTGAAGAGATTATCAAGATATTTTGTTAATTTTATGAAAATCTGCATAGAGGAGGAGAGTGAGGAAATTGTGGAAAGAGACATTTGGAAACTACTTTTTTTTTCCAGCTGTGTAAGACCTTACCGTAACAGTAGATGTCCTATTGATCTCTATTGCAGTATTCCACTCCTTTTGGGTTATCTTGCCAAATTACTGGATTCCTGGTCAGGGTACAAGAGCCAAAATTGTCCAAAGAGCTATACTTCCAATGTATGACCTAACATGTGAACATAAGGGTACATAAGCAGACATATGAGTGTGAAATCCTCAAATTATTGTAAAACCAGGAGACCTGAAGACATGAGAGGAATAGTAATAAAATAGATAAAAGCAGTTAAGAGGAGGGAAGGCATGCCTCTCAACCTGGGAACATCAAACATTTGGATAAAGGCTCATGGAAAAATAGTTACAACTTGCCAAAAATCTGTATGCTAATTAACATAAAATTTGCATACATAATTATGTAACCCCACCCACTCTAACAGAATTGTGGGATACCACAAACATTAAAATGCAAACTGAAGAACAGATAAAATATTAAACACAAAATATAACCAGAACAATAGCATTTTATTTATATTAACATTTGAAATTGTATCAAACTTTAACATTGTGTAAAAAAACTAAAATACAGTTTTCTTTTATAAAAATAAACTGCTATACTATACACACTCAAAGAACCTCTGAGTCGGTGATTGGAGCATGAATGGTTATGCTTAAAAAGGCTAATAGTAAATAGTAAGTACTAGTTTCTAAACAGCACATTTAAAAAAAAAAAGATTCTGAAATTTAGCATCAACTGTTCTAGCTCTAGCAGAACCTTTAGAACAAGAGGCATCACTTTTACACCAGGCTCCCCTTTGTATACTTGCAACACTGAACTGCAAACTGCCCATTTCCTCCTGTACTGCCAGACCCCTACATTTTTTCAGATTCCTTTTCTATTAAGCATCTTACCCTTTTCTTTGTGTAAGCTGCTACACCTTTCTATGCCTTAGAAAGAACGCATAGCAAGAAATGATCACTCAGGTATTACTCTCTGTTTATATTTCCCCATGCTGCATAATCCAAGGCCAAGAATACAGCTTCCATGAGACCCGATAATATCCCTGGCTGTGTTCTACATGAACTACAAAGCAAACTGGTACCACATGAACTGGTGAACACATAGTTCTCAAAGTCAGTGTGCTAAACAGTCACAGCCCTTAAGGCCAAACACAATGCCAGACACACTTGTTATAGGTGACTCCATAGTCAGACACACTGACGTCCCACTCACCAGACTGAACAAGGAAAAGATCACAGTAAGCTGCCTGTCAGGCGCTAGAATCCGCTACATAACACAAGCACTCAGGTCACTCCACAGCAAGTACAAGTATGACTCAGTCATTGTCCATGCCGGTGTGAACGACCTGAGACGTACCTCCCTGGACTACATGAAAAGAGACATAGAGGAGCTCTCAGATTATGTAGCCCAGGTCGGTATGACCCTGACCCTGAGCAGTATCCTACCCTCACCAAGAATGATGCCACAATACAGAGACAAAATGATCAGCTTTAATAATTGGCTTAATTACTGGTGTCATTCTAAGGGGATCCAATGTCTGTCTGCCTGGGATGACATGCTTGACAAGCCACGCTGCTTCAAGGGACGGCTTGCACCTGTCACCCTGGGCTTCCGGATATTGGCAAAGGCTCTTGCCACTCCCATAGTGCCTTTTTTAGGCAAGGTACAAATGATAAACCTATCGCCCTAGAAAACAAAAATGGAGAAAAACTAAGGGTAATACTGCTCAATGCCAGAAGTCTAAACCTCAAGATGCATGCCCTCGAAGCCCTCCTCAGTATGGAGAACATCGATGTCTGTGCTGTGACTGAAACCTGGTTCAAGGCTCCTGAGAGCACCCCAGCACTATCAGGTTATACCTCATATCATGCGTTCCGGCCCCAAAATCCAGACCGAACCACAAAAGGAGGGGGAGTATCCATATTCATAAAGGATAACCATAGGTAAAACTGCCCTACAGTTTGTAACATGCTACAGACCACCTTCTCAAACTCAGGAAACCCACACAGCCTTCCTGAAGACACTGGAGAGTATGAATGTCTCTCCAAACACCATCATATTGGGTGACTTCAACTACCCAAACATAGACTGGGAACATTACTCAAGCCCCAACACCCTAGCCCAAAGGTTCCTTGAGTTCATAAACTCAAATGCTATGGAACAACTAGTCACCATTCCCACAAGAGGAGAAAATATACTAGACCTGATCATCACAAACATGGGGACAAAATGCTCCACACCGGAAGTATATCCCTCATTGGTGAGATCAGACCATAAATTAATCTCACTGGAGATCCACATCCCGCCCCCACCCCAGCAAAAGACCACAGTGAAGAACTTCTCAAAAGCAAACTTCACACTTCTTAAGGCTGGAGTGGTATCCTTCAAGGCCCCCGAGCCAGTGGAAACCACAACCCACGCTGCTGAAACCCTTACAAATGCCTTCTACGAGCACCTCCAGGATCAAGCAATCCCTAATAAAATCAAGACCCTTTCCACCAAAGGCAGGCGCCCGGTCTGGTGGACACCAGCCATAAACAAACTCTACAACAAGAGGAGAAAGCTACTACATGACAGTGCAAAATCCCTAAAAGGGAAGGTATCTCTGATCAATACTAGCAAAAAACTACGATCACTCATAAAATCATCCAAGGCCAACTTTGAGAGAAAAATCACTAATGACACAAAAGACAATCATAAAGCCTTCTTTAGCTATGTTAGAAACCTGGGTGGAAACTCCCAGATATGCTCAGAATTAGTCCAAAATGATAAAAAAATCACTGAACCCACAGACATTGTCAACATACTGGCAGACAGGTTCAGTGCAAATTTCTCCCCTCCTCCCCCAAAAGGAGAAAAATCTATCCAACCAGAGTCTAGCCTCACAAACATCTCAGATGCCCAGGTGAGAGCTGCTCCCTCTAAAGCAAAAAACACAGCATCAATGGGACCGGACGGTGTCCCCGGCTGTGTGCTACACGAACTCAATGAGGAACTAAACCCACACATAAGGCTGCTGTTTAATCTTAGCCTTACTACAGGATACGACTCCAAAGAATGGCGACGGCAACTGTGGTCCCACTCCACAAAGGCGGTGCTTCTACGGACCCTGAAATTACCGCCCCATAAGCTTGACGAGCCTTGTCTGCAAAGCTATGGAGAGGATCATAATGGAACTCATAAATAAAGACATTGAGGACCTACAGACACTGGATCCTACCCAATTTGGCTTTGTCAAGGGCAGATCCTGCCTCTTGAACTTGGTCGACTTTTTCAAACAGTCACTAAGGCCATTGATGAGGGTAAGGCAGTTCACACAGCCTACCTTGACCTAGCAAAAGCGTTGACACAATACCCCACTCGGGCATCATAGAAAAGCTCACCAGCTTAGATGTAAACCCATATGTCACAAGATGGGTTGCAAACTGGCTCAAGGACAGAACACACAGGGTTAGAGTTGCTGGTGCCATGTCAGACTCTAAGCCGGTCACGAGCGGTGTCCCACAGGGCTCAGTCCTGGGCCCCCTCTTGTTCGGCATTTATTTTTCTGAAGTGCAGGCAAACATAGGAGGATTGTGGTTGACAAAATTTGCAGATGACTGCAAACTGGGCACCATAATTGACACTCCATCAGACACAGACATCCTCCAGAAAGGTCTCATAGAAATGGATAACTGGTGCCAGAGCCATGGCCTTAAGCTAAATGCCAAAAAATGTATAGTCATACCCTTTGGGAAAAACAAGGTAACCCCTAATTACCACATAGGTGGTAATCCATTAAACACAGAAGAAGTTATCAGGGACCTGGGGACTCAAGTTGACAGTAACCTCTCTTTTGACACTCACATTGCCAAAGTGGTTAGGAAGACCTTCTACATTGCCCACCTGATCATGAAGGGATTCACATCCAGATCAGGAGAGGTCATTGTACCCCTGTACTCTTCACTTATCAGACCAATGATTGAGTACAACGCCCCATTTGGAATGTACCTTACCCGACACCTGCAGCAGTTGGAACGACCCCAAAAGTTCCTCACCAAAAGGATAAAGGGGCTCAAATATATGTCATATGATGCCTGACTGAAGAAACTCCAGCTCTATTCAGTCGCATACCGTCTGCTCAGAGGTGATCTGTGCCTGACATACAAGGCCATGTCCAACCCGGAATTAATGGACATGCTCCACCTCAAAAAATCCAAATCCACCAGAGCCACGAGAGCAAGAGACTTAAACCTCAACACGGATATAAATAGGACATGCTGGAGGGACAGATTCATCACCCAGAGACTCCCTACACTATGGAACAGAATCCCAGTCCATGTGAGGCAGAGCCCCTCACTGACTCTGTTCAAGAGAAATCTTGACGAGTGGATGGGTGATCGTAGGTTTACCCCGGGAATCATCTCTGTATCACTGCTGGACAGAGGCACAGCAAACTAATGGGTATAGTATTCTCATCCTAAGGGGTGGTGAAAGCCACACACACTCTGGCTAGGCTTATAAATGCCCTAGGGCAGATAGCCTAGTATGAACCTGTGAACCTATGAACATCTGTGTGCCCTGTTCAGTCACAGCCTTACCTCAGGCTTTGTCCCTACCAAATGGTGCACTGCTACAGTCATCCCTCTCCATAAAGGGAGAGTGACTACAGATCCTGGGAATTATCGACCCATTAGCCTGACTAGTCTGATATGTAAAGCTATGGAGCGCATCATCATGGACCTGATTAACAAAGATATAGGAAATCTCCAAACTCTAGACCCCATGCAATTTTTGTTTGTGTAAGGGAGAACATGCCTGCTCAACCTGGTTGACTTCTTTGAGTCAGTCACCGGGGCTGTGGATGAAGGTAAGGCAGTGCATACAGCCTACCTCGATCTGGCCAAGGCCTTTTATATCATTCCTCACTCGGGAATTATTGATAAACTCATCAAACTAGGCATCGACCCCT
This sequence comes from Protopterus annectens, assembly GCF_019279795.1. Taxonomy (NCBI): domain Eukaryota; kingdom Metazoa; phylum Chordata; order Ceratodontiformes; family Protopteridae; genus Protopterus; species Protopterus annectens. Next base: position 662,777,625 of record NC_056734.1, read on the forward strand.
ATGTCACTAGGTGGGTGTGCATATTGGCTCACAGATAGAGCACACAGTGTGAAAGTAGCGGACTCTAAGTCAGACTGCTGGACAGTCATGAGTGGAGTCCCACAAGGATCAGTCCTGGGTCCTCTCCTGTTCGGCATCTACTTCTCAGAAGTCCAGGCCAACACAATGGGACTCTGGCTGACCAAGTTTGTAGGCTACTGCAAGCTAGGAGCCATTATTAACTCCCCAAGTGATGCAGACATCCTGCAGAAAGGCCTCACTGAGACCAATGACTGGTGTTGAAACCATGGCCTTAAGCTTAACACCAAAAAATGCATGGTCATTCCCTTTGGTAAAAACTCAGTTCCTACTAATTACCACATGGGAGCCCAGTGAACACTGAAGGCATTATAAGAGATCTGGGGATGCAGGTTGTCAGCAACCTTTCCTTCGACTACCACAGTGTCACTGTGGTCAGAAAGTCCTCTGTGGCACATCTCATTACCAAGGGGTTTGCATCCAGGAAGAAAGAGGTCATCATCTCTCTCTACTCTTCCCTCATTAGACCAGTCATTGAGGATAATGTCCATTTGGCATGTACCTCACTAGACACCTGCAGCAGCTGGAGAGGCCACAGAAGTACCTCACGAAGAGGATCCGAGACATTAAACACATGTCCTACACAGGCAGACTCAAAAGTCTCCAGCTGTTATCTGTCTCATATCATCTACTAAGAAACGATCTATGCTTGACTTACAAAGCCATGTCTGACCCAGCTCTGTTAGAAAAGCTACATCTAAAGAAATCCCAATCCCTCTGTACCACATGCTCCAGAGACCTCATCCTTATTACCACAGTCAACAGAACATGCTGTAGGGACAGGTTCATAACCCAGAGACTGCCCATGCTCTGGAATAGACTTCCCATACATGTCAAGCAGAGCACCTCACTAGCCCTCTTCAAGAGAAATCTTGATGAGTGGATGGGAAATAGAAAGTTCACCCTGGGGATCAGTCCAGTAGCTCTAACTGATAAAGGCACTGGGAACTAACGTCGGGCAGCATAATGCCAGGGCACTTCTGTGGGCTAGGCTTGTAAAGGCTCCAGGTCCATTAGCCTAGTACACACCTATGAACCTATGCTTCTTTCACTGTTACAATGTCTAGGTTTCCCTGTAGTGGAGTAGCTTGTAGTTCCTCCATCACTTCCCTTGATTCTGAATATTTATTCCCCTCCAGTCCTCCTCCTATTCCCTCTTGTCTATAATCATTTTCCTTCTTTCTTGCTCTGCTCTACCTATCTAGTCCCTTTCTCTAACAACACTGATGAGAGCATGTGTCTGATTCCTGTCCTCCACCCCGGTTTATGTTAAAAGAATATATTCCCTAATATAGTCCCCCAGTCAATGCATCAAGTCGAGATCTCTACTATATAGAAGTGTGTCTTGTCCATGGCATACAAGACCCAGTTTCCTATTTAATTCTCCAGTCCCCTGTAACACTGAATTCTTCCTCCGTACACTGTTTTGCATCCACCTGTTGAGATCTTTGACTGTTTTTTTTTTTTTTAATTCTCTGAAACTAACAACTTTTAATACAGATAGTATGTCTGAGAAAACTAATTCTTGTAGTCTTCTTACCATAGCCTGTCAGTTTCATCACCTCCATTTAGTCACCACGACCATTGCTTCTTCCAATTTATTTAGCTTAATGCAAACTGTCATGTGTGGTCTCTGTTCATTTGACTGCTACTTTTGGTACCGTATGCTAAGCTCTTCCCAGCATGAATCCTGAAACTGGTTGTGCACCGAGTAGGCACTGCCTCTCCTCTCCCCTCTTCTGCCCCATGTGATGCATTTTCATTACCAAATCAACTAATCTCTGTGGCCTTGTTTTCATTTTAATATCTTTTTCTTCTATACCACATACTTCTGTTTTCTTCTCCTTCCCCATTTCTCCACCTTTCTGTGTTTCTCATTTCCTTCTACTCCTAGTTCCTCCATCTAACTTTTTTCTCCACTCTCTCATTTTGAGCTCTCTCATGTGTCCTGTAAATTACCTCTTTTCCTTATTTTTACCCGATGCCCTTTACTCCTTGCTCATTCTCCATATCATACCAGTTAATGTCAGTTCTCCTTGTCCACACCAGTTTCTTTTTCCTATGTCCCACCTATCCAGTTGCCTTCTGTAGACTCCTGGTAGACCTTCCATGATCTGCTTCATTATCTTATGCTTTCTTACCTTAATGTTGCGATTCTTTTTATGGATTTGTCAGGCCTTCATACCTTTTAGCTTCCTTATATCCAACTTCATCATCTGCAGTTTTCTACATACAACTGCATAAAGCTGTTCTTAGCCTCAACACTGTTCCATAACATGTTTATCTCGTATATCAGTCCCCTTCCTTTTCTCTGTCCTTTTTTCACAGTCTGATTGTACATTGTTTTTCATCTTCCTTACGTCTGTCTTTAGAATTGAATGGCCATATTATATATTAAGGACCCCCTGAGGACTAAGGGAAGTTAGTCTGTAACAGAAAACCAACAAGCTTTTAAAGTGTTGACTAACATCCTAACAGTGTAGTGTAGTTTTACTAGGTTAGCTCTTCAAACATTTCTCTCATATAATGCCTATTGATCCTAATATATACTAGTTTGTGTTGCTGAACAACATATTTTCATCATCAGCTTTTCTAACTTGACACATTTGCTTGGCTCATACAATACGCACTTGTCTCTTTGTATAGATATGTTCCTGCATGTTGAAGATGCCTGACCAGACTGAATACAAACATTTATCCAAAGTATTACTTTAAAGTTTCTGCCTGGCCACTTATATCTTCTCCGTTCCTTCTTCAGGAGACCCATGTTTCAGTTCTTCCTTTTCTTACTCTATTACCAGTAAAACTTGTCTTTATACCAATGCCTCACCTCTAGACATGGCTCCATTTTGGCTGTTCTGTCTCACCTCCTCTACCACTTTTCTTCTTTTTCTACCAAGGAATGGAAAAGAAAACTGTAAAGCACGCTTGTCTGTATCAGCTAGTGGTGGAGAGAAAGAAAAGAACCTTTTACCTGGAGGAGCCAGAGGAACGAGTTGAGATAAATTTTCTAATTTTCTCTGTACTCTAGACTCTGAGACAGTGTGCAAAAGAAGTTAGAAGCACACAGGCCTGGGTGTGGACCGGTCCGACTCAGACTCTGCAGCTCAACTGCTGCCGCACTTTAGTACTAGTGCAGATCAGATGGAAGGACTGTATGGTACCAGCACTACACTTGCTGCTCCGAGTCCATATTCATTTAAAATAAATAAAAGTTTGAAAGAGTCGTCCTTCGCCTCTCAAGCTCTGTTCGCTGGTCTGATTGACACAGTGTGCTGCTGCTGGCTGCTGCTTTAAATCCAGGCAATACCAAGTATGATGTTCTATGAACATAGGGAAAGATAAACAGACAGTAGACATGCGCACATGCCCCTCAAGCCCTCAGCCGAATTCTGACAGGCTGGAATCTGCCTTATGAAGCTGACATCACCATGCATACCCTGCTTGTTTGACATCAGCAACAACTTCATCCAAAAAAAAAAATTTTGAAAAAACAATCAGGAAATTCGGGAATTGAAGGGGCCACTTGGGAATTTGTGGCACCCCATTATTTTGCCCTCAAAAATGGTAAATACTGAGGAATTCAATATGTTTGAGAGGTATGAGGGAAGGTGCAGAATGTCTCTCCCTTGGGTCATAAAAAATCAACACTATATTGACAGGAAGGGAAGGAGGGAAGTAATACTGCAACAGGACATCTGCTATTATGGTAAATCCTTACTCAGCTGAACTGTGCTGTTTCTTAGATTTGTTGCAGTACTCCAGTACAGTTGGGTGATTCCCAAAGCTTAATATTTAGAAAGATTGGATTGATCAGGCATAGGGGAGCTGTTAATTAATCCCAGAGAAAACAGATCTGGAAAAAGTGGCTCTGGATCTTGAGAAAATTTGAACAGAAGACCAAGTGGTTGCCTCAGAAATAGCTCTGGAATCAATCCCTTTGTAAAAGACTCCCGAGGATGCAGCTAGTGCAGCAGAGTGGGCTTTAACAGGAGAAGTTAAGGATTTCCCATGGTGGACATAAAATTAAAATGAATTTAAAAATCCAGTTGGCAGTAGGCTGCTTAGAGACAGGGTTGCCTAACTTGGACTCCTGGAAGGAAACAAACAACTGGCCAGTTTTCCAAATATCTTTTAGTCCTAGCCGAATAAAATCTGAGCTACCTGTTACGTCTAGAGAATGATGGATCATCTCACCCTTGTTCTGTGGGTTAGGGAAGAAGGTAGGAAGATTTATTGCCTGATTGCAAGAGAACTTATTGACCATTTTAGGCATAAAGGAAGGGTTAACAGGCTTGACTCTGATACCCTGTCCTTATGAAAAATAAGGAATGTAGGAGAAGCCATGAGGGCTTGAAGTTTAAAAACCCTTCTAGCAGAAGTGAGGGCCACTACTAGAATGGTTTTCCATGTACAGAAGTTTAGAGAAGCAGAAGCCTCTAACTTAAAAGGTGGCCATGTAAGTTTTTTCAGGACAAAGTTTAGGTCCCATGAAGGAGGAAAAGTCTGCCTTTCTGGGTTCAAATGCAGGATACCCTCGAGAAAATTCTTCACCTCAAGCCTAGAAAGCAGTGATGGTTCCAGAAGCAAGCATGCAGAGATGGCAAATAAATGTGCATTACTAGAGGAACAGGCTGGACCAACTCTCAAAAAAAAACTCATGCAAATAAGAGAGATTACTAGTAACCCCAGTTTGAGGAAGGTTCTGTGGTTTTTTTTGTTTTGTTTTTTTGTAGTATGACACTGGGCAGAAATTTTTTTTTCATCTGGATATACAAGACTTTGTAGTGGTAGATTTTATTGTATCCAGAGGAACCTTGGTATCTGAAGTTTTCAGAATTTTTTCATCCACACTATCAGGTTGAGAGATGATTGACATGAAGTAAAGAGCCCTTGTTTTGTGCAAGCAAATCCACTCTGTAGGGTAACTTCTGGTGTTGACCCCTGTCCGGATGACAGAGAAGGGGAAATTCCTCAGACAGAAAATGATGGAAGTGTGATGAAAGTGAGAGGGGTAACTGGGAACTTGTTTTTTGGGTGTGTAATGAGTTGCCAGATTTTCCTACAGAATACTTTGTCATTAATTTTGTGGAAGTAAATAGCTGTAACCAAGGAAATTATTCTTTTAAGGTGAGACACAGGATCCAAATTGCCTAGTCCATGGTATGGCCTTTACTAGGTTTAATACTACTAGCTGCCCTAAAAAGCAATTACTTTATAATGGACATCAAAATCTAAACCAAATGTAACTGAAATGCTGAATATTGTAAAGGAGATAAAAGAACAAGAAGTGTCATATTTAGAAAAAAGAGCAAATTACATAGAAGTGGAATTTGTGGAAACAGTACTTGCAGGATATTGTTTAGGAGGAGGAGGGAGGTGTGAGTTTAAGGGAAGGCAGGAACTGAGCAATTTATGTAATGTTGAAGTGAATTGTTAGAAAATAACGTATAATGTATAAATCCATAAATATGATAAATGTATGTTTTTCTTTCCTGTTGATGTATGTGTGCCTATGTATTGTGGTGATTTAGTAAAGGTGTTTCAAAACAAACAAAAGAAAAAAAGATTTCAGGCAGGGTAGTTCTTTGTATCATTCATGTCAGTTGTGAAATTCTTGTATTATTTTCTTACACTGTGTGTTGTATAATCCGCTTCTTCAGAGTTTTTCTGGAACCACTGACAAAGTCTAAGTTGTGGTGAATTTATGTGTAATCTTGCATTAGTTACTTATAGCATCTGTTATGTAATGCACTGAATCACATGAGTTCTGTGGAAAATCTATGACAGCCAGTTATGCCACTGCTTTATAATTCAGAGTTGGATGGAGTCAGAAGAAAATAATGCAATGAGTTACTGTCCAGTTTTCATGTGTGTGAATAATACTGCAACGAACACAAAATGTTATGATGTAAGTATGTCTTTGTTCAGCTTATGTGTGGAGATGCTCTTTGGCAGCTTATTTAGCTATTGCTAACCAGGTGAGAACATCATTTAGGTAGCAAATCTGTTTGGTAGTACTGCTGTCCCCATCATTAAAGCAATCAATGTGGATTGCTTGTGGAAAAGATGACCTGTGTATGTGTAGATTTATTGCTACACTTTTACTGGGGCTTATTTTGTGCCTCTTACATGGACAAAGAGGATACATGAGTTGTCTTTGCATTCCAAGTTTTATTGTGCAGTTCTGACATTTTTGTTTCTGCTTTAACTGATCCTTGTATCTAATATGCATATGTTTCTGTACTATCTTTTCAGAAACACCACTACAGGGAGTTGCCTCAAGAAGTACAAGAGACATTAGGTATGGTCCCAGATGAATTTGTGAAGTATTTCACATCTCGTTTCCCTCACCTTTTACTTCACACTTACCTTGCTATGCAGATCTGTAGTCATGAACGACTGTTTCAGCCTTATTATGATAAGAGCACTGCAGATCTACGACATTCAGAACTGCCTTTGCCTGTTGCTGGACTTGATGTCTGAGGATGGAGTGAATTATTTTCTCCAAAAACTAGCATTCCTGTCATGCTGCTATTTATTGTGACCATTGTAGGAGGAGTAAATGGATTATGTTTGGCTACAACTTTGTGAGACTTACGAAGAAAAAGTATGCCAAGCTGGAAGTAAGTGCCTTGTACTGCCTGTTTAAGGCTGGAAAAAAAGAGAGAGGCTATCTTCATCTTGGAAGAAGTATTAAAAGTAGTACATGGATTGTGGTAGCAGAGCAGCTTTTGGAAACCAGGAGCAACACAAATTAATTGTAAAACTGTTGCTAAGTAATACTACCTACCTGTTGCTCTTTTCTTTGATGAGAAAGTTTGCATTTCTCCTCTTCTCTGTTACCATCAAAGTATCCACTGTATATGGTATTTAATAACTGATTTGGGTTGTGTATGACAAAAAAAAGTTGTAACACGAAGTCTAAGGCGAAGAAGCTACTCTGAAGGACATGTTGAGTTTTTAACAGTGTACATTACAAATAGTACTAATGATTAGTCTGAATGTAAACAGGGACTGGAAAATGCCAAAGCATATGGAGGAATGTGACCAGGTCATATGCATTTTTCCATCATTCAGGATTCTGAACTTAAACAGTTAGTTGACATCAGTGTACGGTTGAAGATGGCTGTTTTTCAGTTGTCTGTAAGTATTTCGGTGTTCGCAGTCAACAGTGTTTTCACATACATTACTGCCTGCTAATTACTGGCGTATATAGAATTTTCTGAAGATTGAGTAATCTTTTCAATGATAACTACGTGCCTGACATGTCCTCCAAAGTGATATTTTTTCATATAAATATTTCGTTGTCAGGCTAAAATTGCAGAGTCATGCTTTTCCAGTGCTTTGTAATATTTTTTTGCATACTGTGAGCATCTGATCTGCTTTTTTTTTAACAATTCACAAAACTGAAACTATTTTTTTTAAAACCGCATCTCATCATGTACATAAAACAATTTCATATGATGTCTGGCACTGCCACAGGCATTATATGAGGGTTTGGGACCGGCTTGTCTTATGCATTGTGTATATTGTATTTTTTTATGATTTGTCTAGGAAGTACATTTTTATTAAAATATATATATATATTTAAATTAAAAATTTTATTATAGAGTGGCAAGAATATTGAAAATATGTATGCTTGGTGGTCATTTGAAAGTTTATAAAGTAGTGAAATTATTATTTTGTAATTATGAGCTGTATTCTAAAACTTTGTTTAGTCTTCATTTGTAGAAATTACTTAAAATGTCTCATGATCTGTTTAAGGATGCAGTATGCCTTTTTAATATCAAGAAAATCTAGTATAAAAAGTTTAAAAAAATGATTTAACATTTGTATGTTAATGAAATTAGTCTTGTAGCTATAAACCTTTAGCAGCTTGCATATGGGGTCAGATTCATGAATACCCACACTTTGTGTACATTAAGTTTACACCATTCTGAGGGAATAAAATCCACAAACATAACCACTACCTTATTCGTCCTAATTTTTTCATACTAATTTTCTGCAGCCTTAAATATCGAGGGAGGTTCATAAAGGTTAACACAAAGTGTAGACTTGTGTACACTTAGTGTAATCTTTCTGAGGGTATAGACAGCACAAGTAATGTGGTAGGGATGTTCTTGAATGCAGAATGTGGCCAATGTTTTTTCCTTTGGTTACATGTTTAATGTAAATTTAAGCATTCCATGTCATGTGGCCCTAGAGCTTTTTTTAAAAACATTTTATTACTGCGTTACAGTGCAGTCAAGATGCTAGGAGAATGAGTTATTCCTTTTAATTTCAGCAGTCCCAAGTATAATATGGCTGAGTAAAACCCCCCAGTGCTTTTGGGTCACTTGTGATATAGTATTCCCAGTTACCAAATACCTTATCTTTGATATGTTTTCATAATTGTCAAATTTTAGATTTTTTTGTTTATCTTGCAGCCTTTCTGTTAACTTATAAGAGGTTTCTGTATAGAATGCCCCCTAGCATTCTAAAGTAAATAGATCGTACTGATAGCCAAATTAAAAATTGCACTTTATTACTTCACATATTACCAAAATTAAAAAAGGTAGTTATTTTTTTAGAAAAACGTGCAGTTGAAGCCTAAGTAAAAGGCATATGACAGAATGTCACTAGTGTGCACTACAACTTTTAACTTTTTGCTTCACAAATGTAGCAGGCTTTTGATACTTTTATATTAAATATACTGTATAAGCCACCTTTTACTATAATTCATCCTGTATTATTTGCATATATTTATTTTATTTATTGTAGTTTAGTAGCACTTGGTATCCTTGAGGATCCAAAAGCATTATTTTAATGGACTTTAATGCTTCAGATTGCATATACGTAAAACAAATCCTTGCTAATTGAAGGTGTGCACTCTTCAGATGAAAAGGTCGACTAAATAAAATGGTTTCTTCATGTTGTGCTGCTAAAATGTTCTGGTTAAAAGTTACTAAAGGATTGTTTAACATTAATTTAGGTGTTGCATGAAGGAAGAAGTTCTTGCAGAAGTATTGTTTATAGGTGCCTCTAAGGATCTGGTTAGAAATTAGAAATGATAAAAAAAAATAAATAAATAAAAAGGTAAAAATACAAATTAAACGTTTGAGTTACGACTCACCCCTCCTCACTCAAAAAGTAGTTACCAATGGAGTTATTTTGTAGCAGTAAATTTAATACGTTAAAAGTTTATCAGCTATTAGTGCCACAACTTAGCATACACCATCTGTCTCAAAATAAACATTTGGCGGCATCTACCCACAGGAGTACACCATTTAGCTAATAATTTTTCAACTGGAAACTCAGACACTAGCTTAGCATTATTTTCTTTTAACACGTAAAATAGTAGCCTTCACTTTGTTTTTTGGTTTGTTTGTTTTTTTTTAATTTAATTTTGTTGCTCAAAGTCATGCTGGCGCTATATCTTTCCATACAGCACAACATCGGTATCTGGGTATTCAGTGTGATGAGTTAAGGTACTTGTCATGACTGTAACTGCCAGCATATGGAAAGTAAAATACAGTGTTTGCAGGGAAAATGTAAAATGGGCTAACCGCCAGTTAAATAGTGGTCCTCTTTAACCTCCCCACCAAAAGAGTCATACTGCATCCTTAAATTAAAGGGTAGGAAATAATGTTATTTTGTTGTATATAAGGAAATCAGTTGGCTGAATGAAATGTTTATATGTAGTAGTATTGTCTCCCCGTTAAGTTGTTCTGACATGTTTGTGTTAAGTGTCTGTTAGCAATTTTCTGCAACTTGATATCCAGTGCACTGTTTAGGATTGTAGTGCTTGTTATAATTATCAGTGGTGTTTAGTTTGTCTTTATCAGAGGGATGCTAATTACATATTTTTTAAGTTTTGATGGCTGAAAATTGATTTTAGTTTTTTTTTATACAAAATTCATATTTTTTATATTTATTGTTCAGTATGTTTTCTATGTGAATGAATGTGTTTTGTTTATAATGGGAATCTGAAAATAAACTTGAAAAATGTGTGTGCATTGCTATTCTATACATTCGTCATCTTGAACTGCAGAAAAAGAAAATTAAACTTTCCAAGTATGCATTCAGCATCAAAGTAAGTAGTGACCCATATTGTACTTGTATCACTTTTGTGGCCACAATAACCATGGATGGTTTTGAATATTTTAATTATGCATTTTGTCTGTGCCGAGGGCATCTGAAAAATACAATAAGAAATATGTCAACATTCATACAACCTCATTTGACACCACAATATAAACTTAGTTCAGAACTCTTTCTTTATATGGTTGGCTTATACATTGGAAAATGTGCACACTAATCTGCATAGCTTCTGGTTGTGACTAATGAATTTGCAGCATTTTTTTTTTTACTGCTGTCTTTCCTTACCATAGTGTAGAGGTCAGTCATATGGATAATTGAATTTCAGTGTCTCTGTATGGTTATACTCAAACCGCAGCATTTGTTCACCCCCATGGTATGTTTAGCAGGTGTTTTTTGAGATGATGTATATGCAGTAGCATAGTGCGATCGCTCCACCAGGTAACTACTTAGCAGGTAAGATAAGCCAGGCAGGTGTAAGGTGGTTTGGAATCTTTATTGAGTTATGGTTGTGAATGGGCCAAAATGGACAGACTGAAGTTGTTATTGCTGTTTTTTTTTCCTGATGAAAGTCGTACACAGTTATATAAGGAATTGGCAGCTCTTTACAAAAATTGACCCTTACATAGTCATCTACAAAGCACTGACTATGCAACAGTTAACCAAATATAAAACAACAGTAAACATAATTGCAGATGCAAGCATAAAAGTTGATAAAATCAAAGAAAGGTGCAAAAAGTATCTGGAAGCAAGCATCCCCATCATCTGGGCTTTGACCCTGTACTCTCTTACGTACGCTAGTCATCGACAGAAACAGCAGTCAAACAACAATGAAAACTCCACTTCAGGGTCAACAAAATACCTTTTCATAAGTCAGGATGACAAGAATGTCTGCTGTGTGGCTTTCTGTTTCTACCAAGTCCTGTAAATAGACCAGCAAGGCAGCACAGAGTTCAATATATTTATTAAATATTGATGAATCTAACAAACTAGTTTCGGCCAACAGCCTTCTTCAGTGTAAAACAATATCATCAAGTTCATTTACATCATCCTTTAAATACATGTCAGGAGCCAATCAAATAGATGAGCTCATGAATACTAATAGTTCCAACATGGAGGAATATCAATTGGCTAGTAGGGATCTCAGTCAGGTTTATACATGTCAGGTTTCATCACCACCACAGACAAAAATATTAATATGATAGAAACATCATTAATAAACATTGGAACATTTTCATAAACAACTGACACTTTTATGGTGATGAACTCATTGGGTCATTCCTGTGGCCATTGGTCCATTTTTTGACTTGCAAGTGGTGCCATTTCTATATGTTAATGACTGATGTCGCCTACTATCAACAGCTGGCTTTCTGTTTCCTCATCTTACTATTGTGAGCTTAGCTTAACCTTAATCCATGGACAATGTACCCCCCCCCAAGTCGCTCGAGGTATTTGTATCTGCCCTGATAAAAAGACACCTGTGTGAGTGGGGCCACAGGTATTAGGGCTGTTCAACACATAAAACTTCTGCATGCTGCTTTGAATCCAACTTGTCTCTTGGATGCTTGTCTATTCAGATCTTCTTTGCCACACTTTGGTAACATTTTAGAAAATTGACTCAAGGTCGCTGTTCTTTTCTCATTTTTCACAATCAGCGAGACTTGCTTTTCTTTCCTCTGTTCTCCTGTTAACCCTTGTCACCCAAGAATACCCTTTTTTGATATTTTATGTCAAAATCTTTTTTTTTATTCGTGGATGTCTTGGGCTTAGGCCGTACCTTTCATCCCCATGATTTCATAAAAAAATCCTTTTGTTAATGTATCTGTAGTTAGACAGTTCTGCCCACTGGAAGGCTCACTCCGTGTTAATACTATTTAGGTGAGTCACACAACTCCATATAGTTTGATATATGTGGGGACCTTAATAGTACTATAAAATGTCATGAGCTTTTGCGTATGCATTTACTCAAGCGGTCTCTTCTTGTTCAAACATTAATCTGGTGAGTGTTATGGCTCATAAACCTTTGTACCCAAAGCTTAAACAAAAAAGTATTCAACCCTCTGTGCCATTACAGGGAGTGTCTTCCTCATCCATTCCAAAGACTAAAGAGGAAACTATGACTAAGAGGAAAATATTTAAAACTATATCAGTCATCTCCCAAGGTTTTCCCATCCCCTACTATGAGTAATGGAGCAACAAAGATTTTTGTTAGTTTCATTGTATTATATTGCTTACAGTTCTTATTGCTGTTCCTTCTACAGTGGAAGGGTTTCCACTCACATTCAGTCCTTTCTCCTGCATCGCCTGTCATTGAATATAACCTGTTGGTCAAGGCTATCGCAAACTTCAGGGCAGACTGTCTAGTACTTTGCTTCTACCTCATTTGTCCAAGAGTACCAAGAAACTTTTGGGTTTGCCTTCTCACCTTAGCTTACTTTGCTGGATGCAGTTATATCATCTCCAGAATGGTGGCACTTATGCTCCTGGCCTTGGTACTGGTGCACCTCCACCATTATGCCAGTTTATCTGGTGTCAGTTTTTTCTACACTTGTAATTTGGCAAGTCCTGACGATATTAACACTGATATTTGTGGCAGTGATGTCTGTGGTGTTTATGCCAGGTTATCCCACACTGGGCCTGGTGTCAGTGTTACAGATGTTGAATTCTTGATTAAGACATTGGAGTCTCTGACCCCAGTGCTATAGAACTGACTACTTCAATGTGTAATCTGCTGCAGGTCCTGACCCCAGTGCTATAGAACTGACTACTTCAATGTGTAATCTGCTGCAGGTCCTCTAGCCACCTGAAGTCTAACTCTTTAAAAATCCTTTTAGCATGAGCCTCTCCCTTCTCACAGTTTTCTTTTCCCAAGATAATTTAGACTCTAGCAAATTCCTCAGTTAAAATCCTCCAATGACCCTAAGATTAGGGAGTACCTGGAATAGATGACACAGTGTGATGGTTGGCCATATGATGCCATTTCCTTTAGAAGACTTGCTGATCTTCTCAGCAGTTTGTTCTGGGTGGTTTCCTCAGTGCATATCCTAAAAAATGCCACATGAATTGCTTAAAGAGTCTGCATACATTGCCCCTTGTCTCCAAAAGGGCAGATATTGTTTTCCAACTCACTAGTGATTAGACTGAGTGGCGATCCTTAAAGTAAAAACTAGTGACCCTCAAGAAGACTCCCCAACTGCAGAGAGTTTACTCTCTAAATAGGTTCAGGAAGTGCTGCCACTTTATATTTTAAGGCAAACAGTTACATTACCCATACAGTGTGTTTAAAACAGAAATTGGTTGAAGATGTGCACTGCATGCTGAAGAGGTTGCAGAATGGGCCAGCTTCTGGTGATTTCTCCTGTCCACCAAGGGTCAGCTTCTGGTGATTTCTCCTGTCCACCTGGTAAATCTGGGCATACTGGGGCAATGCAGCAATTGCCTCATGTACACAGACAACCCTCTCCTCCTACCAGCCAACACTACAACCTGTGAGAGATGCACTTATAAAGCCAAAATGGAAGCAAAGCTCTCTGCACCCAAGATTGTGCTAGACAGTCAAGAGGAGAAGGTTAACATCCACACTACACCTCAAGCAACACATAGCCCTTCTAAGCACACACCACCAACACCCACATATAGCAATCCTAAATCCACATATGCAGAGGCCCTTAACTGTAACCTGCCCAAGCAACAAGGACCTCTGAAGCTGAAACGCAAACAAACACCAATCACAACCAAAGTGTCACATAGTTCACAACACCAGTGTGCCACCCAGCAACAGCCCCTAAGGCAAGACAACGCACCTAACACTTTAGTCATAGGTGACTCTATAGTCTGGCACACTGATGTCCCACTCACCAGGTTGAACAAGGAGAAAATTACAGTCAGCTGCCTGTTGGGTGCCAGGATCTGCCACATAACACATGCACTCAAGTCACTCCAGAGCAAGTACAAATATGACTCTGCCACTGTCCATGGTGGAGTGAATGACTTGAGACGTAACCTCCCTGGACTACATGAAAAGAGACATGGAAGAGCTCTCGGATCATGTGGCCCAGGCAGTTATGACCCTAACCCTGAGTAGCATCCTGCCTTCGCCTAGAATGATGCCACAATATAAGGACAAAATGATTGACTTCAACAATTGGCTAAGCTTCTGGTGTCATTTAAAGGGGATCCAGTATCTGTCTGCCTGGGATGACATGATCAACAGACCACGATGTTTTTCCAGAAATGGTCTGCCCCCGTCGCCCCTGGGATTCAGGTTACTGGCTAAGGCTCTTGCCACCCCTATAGTGCCTTTTTTAGGCAAAGTTCAAATGACAAAACCACCACCGTAACAGGTACAAGCATGCAAAATCTGAAGGTAATGCTACTCAGTGATAGAAGTCTAAACCTCAAAATGCACTCTCTCTAGGCACTCCTAAAAATGGAGAACATTGATATCTGTGCAGTAACTGAGACCTGGTTCAAGGCTCCAGAGAGCACCTCTGTAATACCAGGCTACAACTCTTACCACACTTTTCGGCCACCAAACCAGGACTGAAACACTAAAGGTGGAGGAGTGTCAATATTCACCAAGGATATTAACACCACCAGGCTAGTTGCCCAACACAATGTGTCTGAAATTCTCCAGGTGCAGCTAACACTAGGTAAGACTGCAAACCAAATTGTAGCTTGCTACAGATCCCCCACCATACCCCAAGATTCCCACTACACCTTTCTAAACATACTGGAAAATATTAAGATGGAACCAAACACACTAATACTGGGTGATTTTTAACTACCCTGCCACCAACACCTTTGCCCGACGGTTCTTGGAATTCATAAATTCCAACGCCCTGGATAAATCCATAGTCCCACCAGGGGCTCCAATATCCTAGAACTGGTCATTACCAACATGGGAAATCGATGCTCCACACCTATGGTCACCCCCTCGTTAGTCAGGTCTGACCATAAGCTAATCACCCTTAACATCCACATCCAACCCCCACCCCCCAGTAAGGAAACCTCCATAAAAAACTTCTCCAAAGCCATCTTCATGCTACTCAAGTCAAAAGTGACAAACTTCATGACACCCATGCAGACGGGAACTGAAAGTTCAACTGCTGAATCCTACACTAAGGCACTGTACGAGCACATCCACTCATGCATGAATCATGCCATCCCAAATAGAACCAAGATGCTCTCATCCAAACAAGGAAGCCAATCTGGTGGTCCCCTGCCATAAACAAACTTTACAACAAAAGGAAGAAACTGTTGCAGAAAAGAGGAAAATCCCAGGATGCAAAAAAACTCCCTTACCAGCCTCAGTAAGAAACTGAGATCCCTCATAAAATCCTCCAAAGCTAGTTACGAAAATAAAATTGCCAAAGATTCCAAAGACTACCACAAGGCATTCTATAACTATGTCAAGAATCTAAATGGCAATGCTCATATCTGCTCTGAGCTAAAACAGAATGGCATTAAATATACTGATCCCAAGGATATTGCCAGTATCCTGGCAGATCGAGTCAGTGCAAACTTCACTCCCTTCTCACCCCCTAAACGGCCCATCTCAATACCGGAAGATTGCCAAATTCCGGTAATGGCCACACAGGTAAAAAATGCACTCTCCAAAGCTAAAAATACAGCATCCATGGGACCAGATGACATCCCGGGCTGTGTAATACATGAACTACAATATGAACTGGCACCTCACCTAAGTGTCATGTTTAATCATAGCCTCACCTTAGGTTTCCTGCTGACTGAGTGGTGCAGAGCTACAGTTATCCCACTCCACAAGGGGGATCCACCTTGGATCCCGGAAACTACAGTCCCATCAGTCTGACGAGCCTTATCTGCAAGGCCATGGAGCGTATTATCATGGAACTTATAAACAAAGACATTGGCAACCTTCAAACACTGGACCCCACCCAGTTTGGGTTCGTGAAGGGCCGATCTTGTCTCCTGATCCTGATTGACTTCTTGGAATCCGTCTCCAGAGCCATGGACAAGGGTATGGTGGTCCACACAGACTATCTAGACCTTGCCAAGGCCTTTGACACCATCCCCCACTCTGGAATCGTAGATAAACTTACTAAGCTGGGCATTAATCCCTACGTCACCCAATGGGTTGCTAACTGGCTTACTGATAGAACCCACACTGTAAAAGTAGCCGACAACAAATCCAGCTCCAGACAAGTGAAAAGTGGAGTACCTCAGGGTTCAGTCCTGGGACCACTCTTGTTTGGCATCTACTTCTCTGAAGTACAGGCCAACATTAAGGGACTCTGGCTAACAAAGTACACAGATGACTGCAAACTGGGAGCCATTATTGAATCCCAAAATGATGTGGATACTCTACAAAAGGGCCTTACAGAAACAGATGCTTGGTGCCAGAGCCATGGGCTCAAGCTCAATGCCAAGAAAAGTATAGTTATCCCTGTTAAGAGAAAAAGTTTTAAAACATACTGTTATTTGTCTTTTTCCTCTTCTTGCAAAGTGAACATGTTATTTGTTGGGATATGCCTATCAAAGATGGGCCTCATCTGTGAACAAAATGCAGCATTGCTTATGAACCTGAATAATAACTGTTTTCTGCATTTCAGAATAAAGAGACTTGGTTATAGCTCAGTGAAGCCTGGGATAAGGGCGCACGGCCGAGTAAGAGTTAATTTACTGAAGCAGCCTGTGTGTCCTGGAAAATTTGAGCTACCATTGTTGAACTGAACATTCTGTACTTCTTGAACATTCTGTACTAACTGTTGGTTTGAGGTCATTTTTGATAAAAATGTTTACCACAGGTGTTTTTCCATAGCCAACTGTCAACAGTCAGAAATGTAACAAAAAGTTGTTTTGCTTGCAGTATAAAAGTTGATGTCAGTAAACAAGTTGACCAGAGGAGATCATCTTGGCCAACATGCTGTGTAATCTGGTTAGCTGCTAATAAAGAAGTTTTTCATCACCTGAGGCAGATGTGACTCGTTTTAATTTTTCTTCTGACATTTTGGTCCTTCGAACCGGAAACCTCTATGAAGATACGAATCAGACCGACAGAGAGACCGAAAAACCTGTGCAGGTGAGGGTTTCTCATCTTAAGATTCCCTCGACTGAAAGCCCTCCGACTGATTTGTCATTGAAAGGAGGCCGGACGCTCTCTGATCCCTATCCGAGGGACGGTTTCTGAATGAAAAGGGGAAACGGAGTCTCATCTGGTTCAGGTAGGATGAAAAATTTTCTTTTAGTTTAATTTAACCTTATCTACAAGGGTTTTATTTTTAGTTAAGGGTGGGTAGGATTACTTGTTAAGATTATTTTGTTGGGATCACCCATTAAGATAGCCCCATTTTATAATATGCCCTGTAAAATAACTTTGTTACAGTCCTAAAATAAGAAATTTAGGGGAAACATGGGTTCGAGTTGCTGCAAGTGTGAGAGTGATGTCTGTTTAAATGTTGATGCTAAATATATGAAAGGTCTAAACAAAAATAATGTTACATTTTTGAAAAAGTGGTAGTTGAAATATGATTTTGATGGTACCCTGAATAAGACTGCCTGTGCAAAATTGGTTAGAGATTTGAAAAGAGATGCGGGAAGTAGAACTAAAAAACAAAGACAATTGGGATTTCCCCAAGCACAAAAATGGTTAGAAGAGGCAAATAAATGAGCTATAAAAGAAAAACAGTGCCAGGAAAAAGAAAAAATAAATCAAAAGGGATCACTGGTGCCAAGTCGAAAAGTAGCTTTATTTTTAGATAAGGAGGATGAGCATACAGTTTGTGCGGTACAAAGGCAGGCAACTGCCCCACCGTATGGGAAATTGCTGCTGCCGTACCTCCTCAATATCAGTCTGAAGATGTGGGATCTGTACAGCAGGGTGGGTTATTGGCTGCTCAAGGAAGCATTGTGACCCCTCCAATTTACCTGCAAATTCCCGTAGTACCCAAGGTTGCTTTGCAACAGGTAGACCAACCTATGCAGTTAAGGTCAGGACCAGCAGGGCAAGGACGTTGGGCCATTAAACTTTCTGACTACTCAGAAGCTCTTCCCTTAATACAAGTTGCAAACCCACAAGCAGGGGATGTTGGACAAGAGCCAACTATTTTAGTTTATTGTCCCTGGGCTAGAGAGGATATAAAACGAGCTACAGATGGTATTCCTCATCCCAAGGATAATTTTCAAAAGTTTTCTGAGGACATAGTTGGTATGCGTTTAAGTTATCATCTAAATGGTTTAGAAGTAGAACAAGTAGTGCGAAAAATCCTGGGTCCAGATTGGTACTTAGTTTGTGGTGCTTGGACATGTAAGGCAGATGACGGCACTACATTAAAGCATAATTCTGGGGTGTTGGACATGCGAGTCACTGATCTGTTAAAGAGAATTTCTGATAAGTGGCGTCCAAGAGCAGATTGGACAGTAATAAATCAGTGCATTCAAAATGATGATGAATTTGTCGATCACTATATTGTAAGATTGACAGAAGTGTTCAATAACCATTGTGGAATGATGATTCCGCAGGATCAGACCAATGATAGTCCATATGAACAGCAATTGAAAAATGCTTTTCTTAAGGGTTGTAGGGCTCCGATAAGTAATTTTATAACTAAGCATATGGTAGATCATAGAATATGTAGACTGCAGCCTTTGTTTCAATATGCACGGCATGCTGAGCGACATTTCAATTTAAAAAAGAAAAAGAAAGTACAAGTGTTAGCAGTAGGGGATGATGAGGGGGCAAGGGCACCATGGTGGCGTAAAAAAATATGGGGGCCCGAAATGGGACACGTTAAATGAACCGGGTGGACATTCAGAGGAATATGAGGGGAAGTTAAAATGTGGAGAATGTTTTAAGTGCAGTAGACGTGGGCACTTCACTGCTGACTGTGAAGAGTGGCAACATCCCCCACAGCTTACGAACAAGGGCTCCGCATGACTATATGATAGTAAAAGAAGGCGCCAAATTCATTATTATGATTATTGTAGAGAAGAAGAAAGTGAGAATGATTGTGATGATGATGAGGCAGACACTCTCTGCGATGAATGTCAGAACACTCAGAAGGAAGGGCGGGATTGTGACTGTGAAGTCATAAACCTGGCAAATTTGGGTATTGCTATGCATCTAGATCAAAAACCCATGATACAGTTTTTGGTTGAGGGACAGAAAGTGGAGTTTTTATGTGATTCAGGTGCATCGCATACACTTTTGGGTCCAGCAGTTCTGCCTCCGAACTGTGAAACAGATGAGTTTGTCCTTGTGAAAGCGGCAAACGGGAAAATCTATAAGGAACCACTGTCACATCCTCTATTTTTCACAGATCCGCAAACAAACCAAACTGTTTATTGTAGGGTAATTATATCGAAAGTTTGTCCAGTTAATTTGCTGGGAAGAGATTTGATGCATTTGTTTGGAATAGCTGCAATTCCCACATCTAAAGGTATTGAGGCAAAAGGTTAGCAGATGGCTTGGTGGTACAGGGAGTACAAGACTTGTTTTACTGGTATAGCCAGGACTTGATTTCAAACGGTCCGGGGAGGGTTGATACAGATTTGATCAACCTAGCTTTAAGTAAATCGAGGAGCGGGTCACCGCAGGTTGTGGCGCACTTACATTGTACAATGTTCTATAGAAAGGCCCCTGGTCCGGATAAAGAATTTGAAAAAGAATTCTTTAAGCACACACATGCAAGGATAAATGTGGTTGTGTTAATCTCGGATCTTCTTCCTGACTGGTTTGTTGGTCGATCCTTCTTTCGACTCGGGGGCCCCATATCCTCACTGACGTTTTCCTTTAGTACCCAGATGAGAGTTGATTTTCAACAATAAGTCCCATTGTCCTACTCCTCGATGCAAGGTGTCTCCTTTTCTTTATTTATAGGATCCTCCTTTTCTTTTCCTCTATCTATTTTTTAGTAAGTTCTCCTTTTTTACTATTTTTTTTTTTTTTTATTAGTTTCTCCCAAAACTTTAGTTCCTTTCTGTTTGAAGTCTCCCTTGTTTGTGTGTTCTTTCCCTTCTTTTTATTTTGTGTGACTGTGTGTGTCCCATGTTTATGGTTTGTGTGTTATAATTGTGTGTTTTTTTGGGTGAATTTTGTGTTTTCTATTCTTGTGTGCATGTGAAAGTGTCTGGTCTGTGTGTATTATTCACCATGTCTAAGAACTCCTGTAGGACGGTCCTGTCATCTTAGCCGTTTGACTCTGGGTGATATCTGACCCTTTTTTAGCCTCAGGCCCTAAGGGGTCCTCCTGTGGAAAGAGTTTCTCTTTTGAGAGGCCTCGGTAGCCATTTAAATAAATTGATTGCGAGTCTGTCTAAGAGCTGGAGGCAGGGCAAACCGTTCCTGGGGTCTCCCATTTCAGATCCACTTTTTTTGGGCGCAGGGCTGCCGGCTGTGGCCGGTTCGCGACTGCGATTCGACCGAGCTCGTCTCGAGGCCCGGCTGACACGATCCGGGGTATGCTCGGATCGGCCGATGCCATGTGGCTCGTCATCGCCGACCGCCGGGCCCAGTTGGCTCCGACACCCGACCACCGTATGGCTGCTACGCCTCGCGTATCGCTACAGGCTCCGGCCGGGCCTGTCGGTTGGCGCTATACCTGGTTTCCGAAGCCCTTCGTGGCTTTACTGTCGGGGTCCCCTCTTCGAGGGCGACGGTCGGCTCCGTCGGGCTTCGCCCGGGGTGGAGCCGGCCATCGGGGCCTTCCTTCATGTGGGCTTCTCCGTCCGACTCCTTCTAGGTCAGTAAAGCAGAAAAAAGGACACAGGCACTGGCCAAATGATTACACCATCATGAGAGGCCCCAGTATTTCATAGTCCACCATTGCACAGATACCCCCCATCTCCTCAGAGCTTGCAGAGCTAGCCTCTCTGATCCTTGCCACGGCTTGCAGTTCTCATTCCCTTAGTTCCTCCTTTCTACTCTTATCTCTCCTCTTCGACTCTGCTCTAGAGGACCCTGCTCGGGGGCCCTCTCCTCTCCATCCTCCTCTTCATCTTCTCTTACAGGTCGGTGTCCTCTCTTCCTCCTTCCGCTCCAGGCCTGGAGTCCGGCCTCTGAGCCCTCCTTGGAGCCCTTGCTGAGCCCCCCTCCCAGCCGCGGCTTGGACCTGCCTCAGCCCTTCCCTTTATGTGGGTCCTTTGGATCCTGGAGTGGGTCTCCCGGCCGGGTGCTCCTCGGAGGAGCCAGCCCCGACTCTGTTGTGTCTCTCCCTCCCCCACTTCTTGCTCCAGAGTCCTCCTCTCCGCCTCCCCTCCCTCTCTTGTGCCCCTCTCTGAGATTTTCTCCACTCTCTTGCTCCGGAGGAGAGATCCTCCCCCCTCACTCCCCCCTGGGAATATTCCCCTCTCAGAAGATTCTCCCGTTCCCAGAGGGAGAGGGAACGGAGAGGGAACACTGAGTCTCCTTCTCTAGGAGGATATGACTCTAGACTTCTTTTATCACTTTGTCAGATCTCCCTCTGAGATAGTCTCATGGATGTCTGTCCCTGCTGGATCCTTCTCCTCCTCTAGAGCCAGAGAACTCTCCCAGTAATCCCTCTGAGGATGACCACTGAGTATGCCTCACCATGCCCTAGGAGGCCCTGGAAATTCGAGATCCCCCCTGGGTATGCCCTTCGACCCCTTAGTGCTGCTCACTCTGCTCCTTACTCTGTCCCCTACTGCCCTAGGGAATTGCCTATCCTTCCACAAGGTGTCATCTTGGTAAAAAGGTGTCCTTCCTCACAAAAGGTGGGTGCGCTGATGAAGAGAAGAAAGCAGATCCTTCCCACCAGACCCAGTCCACCAATAAGGACTCTAGGACCATGGATAGAGGATATCCCAATGAGCTTTGATCTTTAGCGACCTTTTTTACGCAGCTAGGCACTCACTTCACCAGACTTCACAGGACCAGAGGAGAGAGTCCTTGTAGGAGCTAGGTGAAGTAGTACAGAGATCTACAGCTGCAGGGGCTCAAGAAAAATTGTAGCAGCTAGGAACCCTGCTAACCTCCATTGCTCTCTATGCTGCTGCCATATGCTGATGATGGGATTGTAGCAGTCTCCCGCAGGGTGTCAATGTTAGGCTTGGCCTGGATCTCCTGGCTCTGTTTCTGTGATCCAGAGTCGGCCTCCCTCTTCTCTCCTCCTGATGGTGATGGGCTTGTTTGGTTTGGCCAAAGGAGAAAGCGTTTGACGAGGTGCAAAGTGGGCAAACTCTTTCTTCCTAGCGTGGTCCGTTTTTCACCTCACCTTAGACCCCACCCCACAGGACAGAAGGGTGGCAAAAAAGTAAATCCCAAGAGGAAAAAGCATTCACACCAGATCGTGGTCACCCCTAGAGGCAGAGGGGGGGGGGTAACAACAACAGGCCGCTCTAAGGCAGAGGGGTCCAGGGTTACAAAATCTTTTAGAGGAAAAGAGTCCCCTATCAAATTCCCTTGATGTATGTACACACGGTCTAAGGGAAATTGCAGAGTTAGAAGTCTTAAAACTACTGCAAAAAGCCAGTTACAACAGATCATTCAGAGAATCTATCTATCAAGGTTCTTTTTTTGGTCCCCAAGAGAGGAGGGAGACCAATATTGATTCTCTCAGTAGACTCAACAAGTCTGTGAGGGGAGAACAGATTCTGAATGGTCACTCTTCAGTCAATACTGCCCTTCTTACAGAAGGACAACTGGATGTAGATTCAGGGGATGCGATTATATCACATAAAAATTCACAGCGCTCCAGGAGATTTCTCCAGTACAGAGCCCTGCCCTTTGGTCTCACTACCCCCCAGAGTGTTCACCAAATGCATGGCAGTGGTCACGGCTCACCTGAGACGCTGGCGGATTCCAGTTGTTCCCATATCTCGGCGACTGGCTCCTTTCAGCCACCACCAGGCAATCAGCTTGTCAAGCCAGGGATTACACAATAAATCTTTGTTTTCATTTGGGCATCTCGATCAAAAAAGTCATCCTTGTTGCCCTGCCAGTCTATTACTTCATAGGCATAAAACTTAAACACTGTTAGGATGTCAGCTACCCTTACAGATCAAAGAGTTTCAGACATTCAAAGTCATGTCAGGGATCATCTAGCCAACAAGAAAGTACAGGCCAGAATGGTTCTAGCCTCATGGCTGCGGCCATTCTTCTTTGGTGGCCGGCTTCTACGCTTCCATCTTCCAGTGGTGGATGTTGTTCACTCAGTGGTCTTACCAACAACTTCCAATCGTCACCAAATACTGGTGACACAGATTTGCAAGAATCATCTTGCTTGGTGGATCACTTCCCCAGATTCACCAAGGCAGACACTTTGTACCCCATCCCGGTAGCCACTGTCACCACGGATGCCTCCCTGATCGGGTGGGGGTCATTATCAGGGCAGGATGGTTCATGGGGCCGTGGCAATACCACCTGCACATAAATGTCCTAGAGATAAGAGCAGTGCTTTTAACGTTGCAAGCCCTCAACGACTTTCTTCCCAGTCCACACAGACAACATGTCTGTAGTTTGGTATATCAACAAACAGGGCGGAACCAAGTCCTACCCCCTGTCGAGAAGCGCTCAGACTTTGGCAATGGGCGATCTCCTCTCATCGGTTTCTGGTAGCAACGCATATCCCTGGGAAAACCAACATTTTAGCGGACAGATTGAGCAGAGATATTCTCATGCCTCACGAGTGGTCTCTCAAGCAATCTATAGTGGAAGAGATTTTTCTGGAATGGGGTTGCCCATGTTGTGATCTTTTTGCTACTCCCCAAAACAGCAAATGCCCAGACTTCTTCTCTCTCTTCCCTCTGCCAGGCCATCCCCCCAGAGACGCTCTGACCCAGGATTGGCCCCAGGGACTTCTTTATGCCTTTCCACCTTTTCCTCTCAAGTTATCAGAAAGCAAACTGCGCTTTGAGAGCCAAATCCTCTGAACTCAAGTTTTCCCAAAAGCAACCGTTTTGAGAGCCAAAATGATTCTCATTGCTCCTTATTGGCCTCGACAAATTTGGTTTCCGTTCCTCCATCGTCATCTTTTGGTGCAGCCGTGGCATCTGGACCCAGTGCCAGATCTTCTGATTCACCAATCCGGTCAGCTTCACCGGTCTATCCCTTCTCTCAACCTCACAGCATGGTTGCTCCACTTCCTTCCTTAGCCAGGCTTCCTTTGATCTCTAAAGCCGTTAGAGACATTCTAGTAGCTTCCTTAAAATCCTCTACCAGGAGAATTTATGCAAGCAAATGGAAGCGTTTCTCTTATTGGGCTAAAGCCAAGAATATTGATCCCTTCACTGCTCCAGTTCAGGCAGTTTTGGATTTCTTAGCGGAGGTTTTTCATGCAGGCTCCTCTTCTTCTACAGTTAGAGTTCAATTGGCTGCTATCTCAAACTTTCATGTCGGGTTCGTAGATCACAATATTATGTCCCATAGGCTTTGTAGAGCCTTCTTGAAAGGAATTTTCCTCCTGAAGCCTCCAGTCAGGAGTCCTCCTCCTCAATGGGATCTAAATTTAGTGCTGACATCCTTGATTCTTCCCCTTGAGCCAGCTGTTTCTTGCTCCTGAAATTTCTTTCATGGAAAACCTTATTCCTGGTAGCTATTACATCGGAGGGTGTCTGAACTTCATGCTCTTCTGTTCGCCCTATTTGGTCTTTCACAAAGACAGAGTATCATTGAGAACTAATCCGACCTTTTTGCCCAAGGTCGCCTCAAAGACTAATTTAAATCAATCCATTGATCTCCTGTATTTTTCCAAATTATTCTAACAGATCGAACAAAACTACATTATCTTGATGTCCATCGACAACTCAGATATTATTTGGACAGAACTAAACAATTTAGGAAATCCGATCAACTCTTTGTTTCCTATGCTGATAACAAGAAAGGCCTTCCTGTCTCAAAAGTGACCTTATCTAGATGGCTTTCTTCTGTCATCTCTGAAATTTATCGGCTCAGGGGAAAACAGCTGTGCTCAAAACCTAAAGCACATTCAACCAGAAGCTTAGCTACTTCTACTTCAAGCTAGACTTCCTTTTTAGCTACTATTTTGTGCAGCCACTTGGAGCCCTCCTCATACTTTTGTTTCCCATTACAAATTGGACTTGGCCTCCAGGGACAGAGCCAGTTTCAGAGTGAGTCTGTTCCATTGAGCCACCCAGGATAGTAGGTGCTAGGACGCTGTCCATCCCATGAAAGCAGAGGAGGGAGATTATTGACAACATTGAGAGAAGTACTACCTACCATAGCGTTCCATGTGTCTTCTCTGTCTCTTCTTCTTCGACCCTCCCCCTCTCCCCAGGCCTGGACAGACCTTTTCTCTACAAGGAGTTATGATGCTGAAGACCATACAGAGCTGGTCCTTCTTCCATCCTGCAGTTTTTCTTTCTTCCTTCTTCCTGTTTATGCTAGGTGCTATTGTGCCTGCCCTTTTGTTATCAGAATCTGTCTACTTACACGCCTTGCATCATGGGATATGGGGCTGCCTCGAGCTGGTAAAAGTGACTCTCGAGCTTAGCAGTGCCAAGTCAGGCCAGGATTCGGCCCAACCCATCAAGCAAGAAAAAAGGCGAGAGAAGACCACTAACATGGAACGTTATGGTAGGTACATAACTTCTCATTTTGAATGATATATTTTGGGATACGCAAGGTAATACAGTAGTGACCTGTACTTTGACCAAGGAAATGAGTTCTTTATATCGCTCAGGTTATAGCCCACATATTTCAATTACTAAAGTGGCGGGGACACATTGGGTAGATGTGGCGAAAAAGGTAACGAATTGGGACACAATGTCTGAAAGTCAGTTGAAGGATCAACAGATCCAGGTACAAAGATTAAATTGGGTGACTTGGGCACAACCAAGTGTGCACTTCAGGGATGACAAAACAGAAATGGCATGACAAATCCTCCTAACTCAAGAGGAAGATAGTGCGTTAAGTGCCTTACCTGTAGATTTATGGTCAAAAGGTAAAGGGGATGTCGGACTGATGAAAACAGCAGGTGAAGTTTGTATAACTCCAAAGTCAGGTTTTAGAACTCGTAAGCACCAATACCCGTTAAGTAAACAAGCAGAGGAAGGAATTAAGCCAGTCATTGAGCAGCTAAAACAGGTAGGAATTCTTGTTGAATGTCCAGATTCGCCCTGCAATACTCCGTTGTTTCCTGTAAAGAAACCGGAGGGGTCATGGAGGTTGGTTCAGGATTTACAAGCAGTTAATTCGGCTGTGATCCCAAGAGCAGCGGTGGTCCCTGACCCCTATACATTACTTAATGATTTACTACCTCAGCACAGATATTTTTCTGTCATAGATGTAAGCAATGCTTTTTTCTCCATACCACTACATAAGGAGAGTAGATTTTGGTTTGCATTCACTTATCAAGGTAAAAGATACACCTACACCAGATTGCCACAGGGTTATTGTGAGAGCCCGACAATATTCGCACAAGAAATGGCTGCGAATTTAGCTCAGTTTGTTCCCCCAGAGGGAAGCCAGGTTCTGTTGTATGTAGATGATATTTTGTTGGCCTCACCCACGCAGGAAAGTTGTAAAAAGGATACCCTTGCCCTTCTTAGTTTTTTAGCTGAGCAAGGACATAAGGTAAATAAAGAAAAATTACAGTTGTGGAAAGCACAAGTAAAGTACTTGGGTTATTTAATTTCGCAGGCAGGTAGACAATTGGAGAACAAAAGAAAGCAAGCAATTCTTGAGGCACCTATGCCCACAACTAAGTGGGAGATGATGTCCTTTTTAGGTGTGACTAATTTTTGTAGAAGTTGGATTCCTAACTATGCTGAGGAAGTAGGGCCATTGACCGCACTAATCTATGACACTCCCAAAGCAGCTAAAAATGGTATACAGTGGACAAATATGGCAATACAGGCATTTAATTGAATTAAGCAACTGATAGCAGGATCCTCTGTTTTGGGTTTTCCAAACTATTCTAAGCCATTTATACAAATGGTTGATTGTAAGGGAGGATATATGACTTCGGATCTGGTACAAGTACATGGGGATAAACAGAGACCAATAGCTTTCTACTCCTCCAGATTAGATCCTGTTGCAAGGGCATTGCCGCATTGTGTTCAAGCTGTAGTGGCAACCGCCATGGCAGTACAAGCCTCCGTATCATTAGTTTTGTTTCACCCATTACAATTGCGGGTTCCACATTCAGTAGCTACTATACTTTTGCAAGATAAGATAACCTTTTTATCTCCTAGTCGACATTTGTCATGTATGACAGTGCTGCTGACACAGCCTCATATGACCATAGAAAGATGTACTACTCTTAATCCGGCAACACTTTTGCCGACTCCAGAAGAAGGTACTCCACACGTTTGTTTAGAGAGCATTCGTGACAATGTGCTTCCCCGACCAGATTTAATGGATATTCCGTTGGTAGACTCTGATCTCATTTTGTTTGTAGATGGATCAGCAAAGAAAGACACTGTAGGAAAAACACTAGTAGGGTATGCAGTCACCACAGAAACTGAAGTTTTGGAGGCAAAAAGATTGTCAAACATTTATTCTGCACAAGCAGCTGAGTTGGTGGCTTTGACTCGAGCTTGTACCTTAGGGGTGGGTAAAAAAGTGACAATTTATACAGATAGTCGATATGCTTTCTCCACTGTACATGTTTTCGCTCAACAATGGAAGAATAGGGGAATGGTTACTGTGACAGGCAAACCAATAAATCAGAGACTTAATTTTACAGTTGTTAGATGCAGTGCAACTACCACTTCAGATAGCGATATGTAAATGTTCCGCACATACCAACAAAAAAGATCCTGTCTCCAAGGGAAATGCCCTTGCTGATATAGCTGCAAAAAAGGCAACTCAAGAAAATGATTTGCTTTTGCATGATAATGATTTAGAGCCCGGACACCTCTTAGACTTAGAGACACTAAAAGTAATGCAAACATTGACAACACAGAAGGAAAAATGTCGTTGGGTAAAATATGGTATCACTCAACAGGATGGGTTGTATAGGGCATCAGATGGCAAAATGGTATTGCCCTCAAACCTTTTTAGGTATGCGGCATTGGTTAGCCATGGACCTGCCCATGTAGGAGTACAGATGATGATTCAAATAGTGTCTAAGGTGTTTTGGTGTAAGGGATTTTTCAACTTATGCAAAGCAATTCTGTTTATCTTGTTTATTATGTGCAAAGTGTCATGCTCAGGGGGGAGTTAAAAAGTCTCAGCAGGCATTCCCTACCCCTCCATATCCATTCCACACACTCTGTATGGACTTTATTGAATTGACACCCTCAGAGGGAAAAAGGTTCTGTTTAGTCATTATTGATGCTTTTTCTAAATGGGTAGAAGCTTTTCCAGTAAAACACCCGAATGCACAAACAGTAGCAAAGCTTTTGACTACAGAAAGAATTCCCCGATTTGGTTTACCAAGACGCATTTACAGTGATAATGGGCCTCATTTTGTTAACCAGATTGTTCAGAAGTTGGGTCAAGTGTTTCAAATTGATCTTAAATATCATTGTGCTTACCATCCGCAGTCAGCTGGACTGGTGGAAAGACACAATGGTGTCTTGAAGACTAAGCTCCGCAAACTGATGGCAGAAACACATAGATCATGGACTGCGTGCCTTCCTTTGGCATTCCTGTATATGCGAATCTCACCCTCCTACAAAGAACTTACACCATTTGAACTTTTGTTTGGGAGACCATATTACATCCCGCAATGGCAAGGCTTGTTGCCAGCAGAACATGAGGGGGGTGAGGATCTAGCGGATTATATGAAGAAGCTGCTAAATGCCAAATCTCTTGTAACCAATGACTCCTTTGCAGGTTCCAGAAATGAAACCTTGTTAAGCGTGGCACCCAGGGACTGGGTGTGGATTCGAATTGTGAAGAGAAAGAATTGGTCATCCCCCAGGTGGGAAGGCCCATACCAAGTACTTATCTCAACAGCTAAGGCTGTAAAGATCGCTGAGAGGACTTCGTGGATTCGTATCACCTACTGTAAAAAACTCAAGACTCTTCCTTCTGTCATTGATATTGGTCAAACTCCACCGGACCTCTGAGCACAAAGTCTGGCTACAAAGGGAGATTAGCTCAATAGGAGTTAGTTAGTCTCAAACCCAGTGAAGAAACCAATGGCGCGAGGTAGTCCTTAAGGAGGATGGCCATGTTCAACTGGTACTTGAACTGTTACATGATGATGATTTTGGTGGCGAAAGTAAATATGTCCATGCGAGAAGGAACAATTGCAAGAGAAAAAGGAATGGTGGTGCTGCAAGTGCAAACAGGTGTTACTACTGTGTTTAAGGTGAAACTTTGTGAAGGAATTTTGGACTGTTCTAAATGGAACAATAATAATTTCTTGACTCGTGCAAAATACTTGTGCAATAGAGACTGTACATCCTGGTCAAATGTTTGGTGGTCAACAGATGTGAATGGATGGGAAACAAGTGGTGCAGTGATACCAGAGAAAGATAAAAGCAGGCAACAAAGAATAAAAATTGCGCATTCCCAAGGTACCAAAGTAATTATTATAACCATTGTGTCACCACAAGAAAGTGATTCAGGAGTTTATGGAATCGGAGTGTCCCTTCCAACTAGAACTGATTCTTTGGGGACCCTCCAACTTAAAGTACAAAGTCTTAAGAATGCGATGAGTAAAGCAGATTTTGCCTTCACAGAAGAAGAACAATTGTTACTTGAGACTGGATTCGTACACCATAATGAATGGTTATCTTGGGTTAGATATAGCACCCGAGAGGCACATCGTGAGAACTATTTCTTGTGCTGAAGGTAAACAGCAATTAGCGACAGTCCCATTGATGCAAGATGAAGGTAACCTAATGTGTCTGTTAAAATTATTCTTCAACAGAACTGAAGATAAATTCAAAAATGAAACTCAGCGTTTTCCAGTCATAAGCAAAGTTGAGAAACCGCCTGCAGCGATTTCCTATCCAGGTTCATATATGTGCATTTCCAGAGATGGCACAGGGAAGAATTATGGCAATATGGGACAGAACTATTGCAATGTTACTGTGAATGGCAATGAAAATCCATTTCTGGAAAACCAAACTCATAGTTTAGCAGATGTATGGCGGTTATGTGGAGACAACAAACTCAGATCAAGGCTTACGATTCCCTGGAAGGGAACTTGTGCACTTGTAAAGTTAATTCTGCCATTCTACATTTTCCCAGTTCCAGCAAGCAGTTTCATAAGAGAACCTGAAATAAAGCCGAAGTGGTTGAGTAGGAGAAAAAGAGAGGCACCGAAGCAATCCTTCGATAACGGTGTCTACATCGATAGCATTGGCATACCAAGAGGCGTACCTGATGAATACAAAGCAATAAACCAAATAGCAGCTGTTTTTACATCCATCTTTGTCTGGATTCAACCTAATAAGAATGTGGACTGGATCAACTACATTTACTATAACCAGCAGCGTTTTGTGAACTATACCAAAGATGCATTGAAAGGAATTGTTGAACAACTGGAGGCCACTTCGCAGGTGGCATGGCAGAATCGAATTGCATTGGATGTGCTCCTGGCCAAAGAAGGAGGAGTTTGCAAGATGGTTAGGACTTTCTGTTGTATGTATATTCCAAACAACACTGTGCCTGATGGAAGTATCACTCGAGCTTTGAAAGGTTTGGAAATGTTATCCGAAGAATTGGCAGAGAACTCTGTGGTAAGTAATCCCTTTACAGACTTTCTACAAGCGTGGTTTGGAAAATGGAGTCATCTCATCAGCAGTTTCCTGGTGTCCATTGGAGTCGCTGTGGCTATCGTGGTGGTATGTGGTTGCTGTTGTATACCCTGTATCAGAGGTCTTCTACAAAGACTGGTTGATACTGCTGTTACGAAGACGATGTACCAGCAATTGCAACAGACTGGTGAAAGTGAATACATTGAAATGTGACTCTCTGCAAATGTTTTTAAAGTTTAAAAATTTGTCAATGAAATAAAATAATAAGAAAAAAAAAAAGAAAACTTTTTTATATTGATAAAAAAAAGACAAAAAAAAAAATTTGTTTTCAGGGGAAAATGTTAGAAAAAAAGTTTTAAAACATACTGTTATTTGTCTTTTTCCTCTTCTTGCAAAGTGAACATGTTATTTGTTGGGATATGCCTATCAAAGATGGGCCTTATCTGTGAACAAAATGCATCTTTGCTTATGAACCTGAATAATAACTGTTTTCTGCATTTCAGAATAAAGAGACTTGGTTACAGCTCAGTGAAGCCTGTGATAAGGACACACAGCTGAGTAAGAGTTAATTTACTGAAGCAGGCTGTGTGTCCTGGAAAATTTTGAGCTACCATTGTTGAACTGAACATTCTGTACTTGAACATTCTGTACTAACTGTTGGTTTGAGCTAACTTTTGATAAACATGTTTACCACAGGTGTTTTTCCATAGCCAACTGTCAACGGTCAGAAATGTAACAAAAAGTTGTTTTGCTTGCAGTATAAAAGTTGATGTCAGTAAACAAGTTGACCAGAGGAGATCATCTTGGCCAGCATGCTGTGTAATCTGGTTAGCTGCTAATAAAGAAGTTTTTCATCACCTGAGGCAGATGTGACTCGTTTGAATTTTTCTTCTGACAATCCCCTTTGGGAAAAAACATGTACCCGTGAATTACCATATAGGTGGCAGTACACTAAACACCGAAAGTGTGATAAGAGACTTAGGGATACAGGTGGATAGTGATCTCACTTTTGATAACCACATCGCCATAACAGTCAGGAAATCCTTCCATATGGCACATCTCATCACCAAGGGCTTTTCATCCAGAAAAGAGAAGGTCATTGTCCCACTGTACTCATCCCTCATTAGACCCATTGTAGAATACAATGCCCCATTTGGTGTGTACCTCTCAAGACATCTGCAACAACTGGAAAGGCTGCAGAAATACCTCACTAAAAGAATCACAGGCCTAAAGCAGATGCCCTATGCTGACCGCCGTAAAAAACTCCAGCTATACTCTGTCGCATATCGTCTACTCTGAGGCAATCTTTGCTTAACATACAAGGCCATGTCAAACCCAGAGCTGTTGGACATGCTACACTTAAAGAAATCCCAATCCCTCAGAGCCACACGCTCCAGGGATCTAAACCTTGTCATCACAATAAACAAAACACGCTGGAGGGATAGGTTCCTGACCCAGAGACTCCCCAGACTCTGAATAGATTGCCCATACATGTCAAGCAGAGTGCCTCTTTGGCCCTCTTCAAAAGGAACCTTGACAAATGGATGAGAGAAAGGAAATTCACCCCGGGGATCACGTCAGTCACCTTGCTAGATGGGTCCAGGGAAGTAAATAGTGTGGGAAGAAATAGCCAGGGAATTGTTATGGCTAGGCTTGTATAGGCCCTAGGGCTGATAGCCTAGTACCAACCTATGAGCCTTTGAAAGAAACTTCCATGAAAAGTAGCCTGCTTGTACATGTAATGTATAATTTAGCAGAGGTAGCTACCAGAGCTGTGGGATTCAACATTACCATCCACTGCCATTCCCGTGTTAGGCTGTCAGTTAGTGACCTTTATGGACTTTCATTCCTTTGCAAATATGCAAAGCCCAGTGAAGTCCACAAGAACCTCCAAAAAAATGGAGAAGCAGGGCAAAACCTTGACTGCTTTGGGTGTTAGATTTCATTCTCCACAGTATTCTTTTTCTAAAATGCAAAGCAGCCACCACCAGATGTAGTTTTCAGGCACCTTGTAGCACTAACCACATCAAGAAGCCACTGAAACAAAGGGATATAATCAGGCCATTGTCTAGCAGGGTCACATGCCCAAAGATAAGGATCCCTGGCTTTTTTTTTTTTTCGTAAATCAGCAGTCCTGAGAATTTGCCATGCTGGAGACGGTCAAGAATCATCTGTACTACAACCTACCCACCTGGATGATCAATGTGAAGGACAGGTGGTTGCAGGTGTTAATATCCAGAGAGTTTAAAACTCCCTGTTTAGTTTAACCCATTTCCATTCTTTGCCCTTGCTAAATATCCCAACTCATGAACAATATTTGAAAGGAGATCATTAAAGGAAAGAGGCAGTCATGAGGTCTCCCAAAAAGAAAAGGTTAGGGTATTCCAGGTTCCTTTTGGTGTACAAGAAAGCAGGGGTCTTCTGGCCTAATAAACACAGATCCTAATGTGCTGGGCAAACAAACTTTCTTATGGTTGTTGTTGTGTCTTTCAGCTTTTCCTGGTTAGGGGTCGCCACAGCTGAACTCCGGTCCACTAATGATTGGTAGTTGATTTTTACGTGCTGAGTTATGAGCCCTGATGCACAACCTTCAATGAAGATACGCCCATTCACGCATGTCTCCACATAGAAGACGCTGTAACTGAGAATCAAACCGGACAGCGTCTTACTGTGAGGCGACAATGCTACTGCAGCACCACCACCGCAGGTAAACAAACTTTCTTATGGTGATGGTGCATATTCCACATCTGTGCATGTCCGAAGGCAATTGGGCGTACTATTTGGACCTCCAAAATAGCTAGCTGTTCATGAAGATGAGCAAGGATACTTGCGCTTTTGGATAGGAGCCAGGCATTATTATTTTTTTAACACGTTTATTGAATTATCACGTAAGATATAGGCAAACATACATTTATATAAAAGAAAAGAACCCTTGTTAACATATGCTCATGGTTGCAAACAGTATACATGATATACATTCTTTATACAATTCAACATTACATAAATCGCTCAATTCCTGGCTTCTGTTAAACCTCACTCCTTCTCCAAATCATCATTCTGTATGCATCATTCTCACAATTTCCATTTTTGTTATGTAGTTTGCTACTACCCTTTTCTAAAGATCCCACTTCCAGTTATTTTATCTTTGTTACAATATTCACTACTTCAAATACTGTTGGATTAGACTAATTTGCATTTCCTGGTAAGTGCTTTTTTGGCAACTACCAACATTAAACTCAGCAAGGCTTTACTGTTTAGGCAATTCCGATTCCATATCGCAGCTCCAAAAAAAAAAATAATAATTTCCTTAGTTACACCACTTTGCTCACCCAATATTTTTCACAGAGTAGTCTGCAGGGAATTTTTTTAATTCTGCCAACTTGTAACACTCCTAGAACATATGTTCCCAATTACTTCTTTCTTCCCAGTAACATTGCCAACATTTGCCATCTACTTGAGGAAAGATGCTTTGGAGTCTTCTCGGGGTATAAAAATACCTATGCAAATACTTCCAAGCAAAAATCCTAAATCTTCTAGATTTTCTTGCATATATGGGAACCATACATATGTCCTTTGGGAAGAGTGCAATCTTTAACCTCCTCTGATTAATTCCTATAGTTATCATGCAATATTTTATATGCCAACTTTTCATGATAACTATGCCAGTTATATCCTTAAATTTCTGAGCCCCTTATATTCTTTGCCAGTTTCTATAAATATAACATAAATAACAAAGGGGAAAGAAGACACCCCTGCCTGATTCCTCTGTTCAGATGCAACTTTTCAGTGAGGAACCCCCCCCCCTTTAATCTTTGTTTCCAATCCATCATACATCATCCTAACTAACCTTATTGTATCAAGGAATGCAAATGCTTCCATTGCCTACTCTTAAAGTCCAAGCTTATTCTGTCAAATATTTTCTTTGCATCAAGATCCACCAAAAAGCAGTATTTTCTTACACACTGCTTTTCTCTGGATCATGATTGTTCTATTAATGTTGTCAAATGTTTGCCTCCTTTCCGCCAAACCATATTGATCAATATCTATCAATTTTGGCAACACCTTTGCCTTTCTTTTAGCTATTATAGTCATAAGCACTTTATAATCATGGTTTAAAACCTGAAATGGGCCTATACGAAGTTAGGTTTGATGGGTCTTTACCATCTTTAGGTATTACAGCCACCACAGCTTTCTTACAGGATGTTGGTGCTTCCCCTCCTTTTAAAATACTGTTAAAGCCTTCCAGATCTTTATGGTTTCTTCCCTCATAGCTTCCAAATTTCCATAGGAATACCATTTGTTCCTGGAGATTTCCTACAGATTGACTATATGTCACAGTTTTTATCTCATCGCCTCCTAACTCAACTCTTAATTGTTGAGACTCATCTACCTCTAACCTCATCGTACTTGAGTCTCTCATATATATATTTATGTTTGTGCTTTTCTTGTTTTTCTACATTCATCTGCTGTATACAACTTTTCATAAAATGTCTTTAATATGTCTGATAGCTCTTCAAGATCTCTGGTTATTTTCCTTGTTATAGATTCCCCAAGTTTGGCAGTAACCCTTTCTACTTTCTGTTGCCTAATTTGTTGTGCTAAGAGTCTTTATGCTCCAGAGTTATCAAACAAACAGTTGCTTAACAGCAGTCATTCTAAACTGATGCACATTATCCAGATTACTCCTTTATTTTAAGTTTAGCACTCTGCAGTTGCACCTCTTCTTGTTCTGTAAGATTCACCTCATTCTGTAATACTTTAACCTTTTTTGGCCCCTCTAAAATAAGTGGTGTTACTTAACCATATATTTTTTTATTTCTACTCTGTTTTTAAATTCCACTTTCATTTTATCCTAGTCACTAGCTATAACTTCTGAAGAAAGTTCTATCTTCCTTAATAACTCTCCCATAATTTCCAATACCCATTTCTTAAATTCTTCTCTTTTTAACAATTAGGTGGGGAAGTGCCACTGTCCCATTTTTACTTCAATACCCTACAATTTAATTTTGGATGTTATTGAGGTAAGATCTGAAATGGTTATTGGATGCTTGTCAAAGCCTTCAATTAAATGCATGTGTTCCTGTAAAATATAATTTTTGTTTAGCCTACCCTAGTTATTGTACCTCAGGGAATAATATGCAAGTTATAGTTCTTACTACTGAAATCATGTCTTCAATACCAAACTTTTTCATTAATATATTTTCCTTCTAGGTCCCCAGGTACATCCCAACTGTTGCAAATCAAATTCCAGTCTCCACCTATAAGTAATATTCCCTGCTGAAAGCTGATTATTTCTCCCAGAATTTTCTTTAGTGCCATATTAGCAGTTAAAGCTGGAATACAAATAGTAGTCAGCGTAATCCTTCTCTCTTGCCATTTGCCCTTTACCATCACAAATCTACCATTACTTTTTTTCCTTTTCTATCACTGTTGCAGCTCCTCTAGCAATTAGTATAAGCTGTCCTGTTTTCCTTTGTCCCTGATATTCTGTTGAATATCTATCCTAAAGTCCATTCTATGTCAAGTTCACATGCTCATTTCTTTCCAGATGTGTCTCCTGTAGCATTCATGTTTGCACTCTGCATTTATTATTCCCACCTATTGTACAGGAGAACTTTTTCAAATGTTTTCCAGCTTTTGTGTTGCATGTACCCACCAATGTTTGGCAGGTTGATTCTTTATACTGTTGTTTCTTGTCATCTCCATTTGAACCGATGTCATATTTTACAATACTTCATGTTTTAATGAAAACCCTCAAAAAAAAATTGTGATCTCTCATTTTTTTAAAAGCCACTTGCATTCACAAAACAAGTGTCATTAGATTAAGCCAATAATCCAGACAGCCACCTATGCAACATTTCAATTCTACCTATATTATAATTGGTGCACTTTTACACTCCACCCCAGCAGCCCAAAATTACAGCCCGTTGACTTAAATGTGCTTTTATACAGCCTTGCTTCTTTTCTAAACTATAATGTCTACATTTCTTAAAACTAAAAAAAAAAGTGTTTACTTCAGTATTTTTATAACATGCAATCACTGAAAATGCTTTACTATATAACATGCAATTGATATAAAACATTTTATACAAATACTGTCAAGAACAAAAATTGTTTTACATACTGTTACCTTTTCCCTTTTTTCCTTTGTGTCCCAAAACATTAATGACATGAAGTGGGTCAAATGCCTGTTGGCCCAACAAGTTTAACAAAGTCAACAAAAATCCAATCTTTCTCAATCACTTTTTCGTGTAAAGTCATACTTCACAAACTTGACGGATGCTTTAGTCTCACATTTATTCACTAATTTCAGTGCGCTGGTCTTCATATTCATTTCTATGTCCCAACACCAGATTCCAGTTCAAGTCCAAGGTACTCCCGATTCTTCTAGACAACTCTTGCGCTTTTTTTTTTTCAGTCAAACATTTTCCTTTGGAACATTGGACAGGGTTTCATTGGTAGAGTCTCTCTATGAGCCTTACCATTAGAAAATGGAAGCAGAGGCCCCTTGATGGCCTTGTTGGACAAACTTTTGTATTTCTTCCATAGCCTGTTCTGCATCAGAAAATGACTTTGATCCTCCAGGAAAAAAATATTCTAAAGACAGCTTGACCCAGCAGCTTGAATATCACACGTGCCCTTCAAAAATTCCCTGATTGCTGGGATAAGTTTGTTTCTCTTCTGCCTGGTGTACAGTGAATAATCATTTTCCACAAACACTACTGTCTTCAGTTTTTAAAACTTTGTCCGTCTGCCAGAGTTTTGTTAGGATCATCATTTTCTTCTAGTATAATTGATTTGGTGTGACATAATTGATTCTTTACTAATATAAGTCTTAACTGTTTTCTCATGGCCAGGTTTGGAGCATACAGACAATGTGCCCTTTCAGTTAAAAAATCCTGCTGTGGAATATCAGTCCAGTTCCTTATTTGTGCTTTCATAAAATTAATATAGTCTGTTCCTTCCAGTTTCTGTGGTACAACAGAAAATCTCAGATTTTCTGTGCATGCTCTGTCCTCTAACTCTGACATTTTTTGAAACCGCTATTAAGCAGTCTCATACTCAAGATAGCCTTTTCTTCATTTCATCTCTGATTTTTGCAGTTTTATCAGTTCATCTGAATGTTTAAAGCTTTTTCCATTTTCCAGCCTTTTGAGTTGAAATACTCCTTCAATGTGTCATTTATTTTAATCATATCTGAGCACATTTGACTTATTTTTTCCTCTAAATTACTGGAAGCCATCTCTTGTACTAAAGCTGAAGCTTGAACTGCCTTTTGTTGAACAGTTGCAGGATTCTTGTCAGTTAGCATTTTCTCTAAATCTTTTCTAGTTGACTGACTTTCAGGCTCTCGAAGTTTCTTCTTTTCTGGTATCCAGGCAGTTTACTTACTAGCCAGTAACTGAATTGTACAGAAACAGGTAGAGTTACTGGCCCTTATCCATCCATTTCTTTTTCATACTGGGAGAGCTGAACTTAAAAGGTTGCTCAATGTGCAGCCATCTTGGAAAGTCTAGGCATTATAAATTTTGAACTCTAGTATTTAGTCCATTGTTTGTAAATCCTGCCTCAATTGGTGGTTAAACACTTAACTGAGGGAAATGTTTTCCAGTTGCAGACTTGTCTGGTGATCAGTATGGATAAGTCAGCTTTGTGGTTGAGGGCTCACTAGTATGGGGTAGACTGCTTCCTTGCTGTTGATCAGCGGACATTTGATTAGGCTGTAAATGACTAAGCACATCTAGTCAAATTTACACTTGATTGTAGGTTATATGTTAGTCAATGCAGGAATTGTTGCTTGTAGAACTGGATTATGAACAACTGTCTTCCAAATCTCTTGTAACTCCTTCTGTGTTCAATAGACTACCATCATTGTGGTAATTCATGGGAAACAGGTTTTTCTCAAAGGTGACGACACATTTTTTGGCATTGAGCTTAAGGCCATGGTTCTAACACCAGTCGGTCTCAGTCAGGCCTTTCTGTAGGATGTCAACATCACTTGGGGAGTTAATAATAGCTCCCAACTTGCAATTATCTGCGAACTTTGTCAGCCAGAGTCCCTTCATGTTGGCATGGATGTCAGAGAAGTAGATACCAAACAGGAGAGGACCCTCTCTTTTGACCACCACATTGCCACTGTGGTCAGAAAGTCCTTCTATGTGGCACATCTCATTACGAAGGGTTTTGCATCCAGGAAGAAAGAGAAATCATTGTCTTCCTCTACTCTTCCCTCAGGCTAGTCATTGAGTACAATGCCCCATTTGGCATGTACCTCACTAGACACCTGCAACAACTGGAGAGGCCGCAAAAGTACCTCACAAAGAGGATCCTAGGCCTTAAACACTTGTCTTTTATGGACAGACTCAAACTCCCAACTATTCTGTCTCATATTGCCCACTTAGAGGTGATCTCTGCTTGACTTACAAATCCATGTCTGACCCAGCTCTGTTAGAAATGCTACATCTAAAGAAATCCCAATCCCTCTGCACCACATGCTCGAGACCTCAACTTCATTACTACAATCAACAGAAGAAGCTGGAGGGACAGGTTCATAACCCAGAGACTGCCCGTGCCATGGAATAGACTTCCCATACGTGTCAAACAGAGCACCTCACTGGCCCTCTTCAAGAGAAGTCAGGATGAGTGGATGGGAAATAGAAATCTCACCCCGGGGATCACTGCAGTGGCTCTACTCAACAGAGACACTGGGAACTAAGGTCGGGTGGCACAATGCCAGGGTAATCCTATGAGATAGGTTTGTAAAGGCTCCAGAGCCATTAGCCTAGTACACACCTATAAACCTATGACTGTTGGAGGTTCCAAAAATCTGTCTTTAATTCCTGTGGTGAATGTCCTTTTCCTTTTCAAGTGTGGAAGGCTGTAAGGATTGTCTCAACTATTCTGGTGAATGTTCTTTTGCTTTCCAAGGGCCATACCTTTGGAATATCTTACCAAGATGGTTAAGAATTTCTCCAGTGCTCACTAGCTTTAAGTTAATCTTGAAATCCTTTTTGGGGTGCATAGTAGACCTGTCATATCCAACAGTACACAGGTTTTATCTTAATTTATTATGCAGTATCATTTTCCCCTACTGGATCTGTACTTAGATTTAAAGCATTTAAGTCACATTGAAACTTGAACTGAATTCAATTAAGATTGTTAAAATACAACATCAAATGATGCATTTTATTTTATTTATGTTTAACAGGATGCTCCAACTGGGCCATCCAAGACTCTTTTCATTGGAGGCCCAGGAGGAAAAGCAGAAATTAGACCACCTTGTAATAAGACTGACAATACAAATGTTGAAGAAAAAAATAAAATACAAAAAATGTGAATAAGCATGCAATTATAATATGTAAAGAGAAAGAGGAATGTTGTAGAAAGATTTAATGAGAATAGAAGGGATATAGCTAAGAAGGGCTGGAGTGTAAAAAAGGGATATGTAAAAGGGAAGATTCTAGGACTGGTTTGGAGAAAAATTACAAGTTTAAGTGGAAAATGAAGACTGAGTGAAGGAGATGTAACATTACAGGTTTTCTAATTATGATAGATCAGTGTTTTTTGAGAGGAAATGTTGCAGAGAGGAAGTAGATTTTAGCAAGTAGTGTGTGAAAGACTAGTAGGGACATGTGAAGGGGTGCAGAAACAAGGGCAGAGACAAGAATTTAGTAGGATGCCCTTTCATTTCATTTTGAAGAGTTTGGGGGAAGATATTTGCCTGTGGAGAGGGAGTTACATATTTTAGATATGTAAGTGGAACACAAGTCGCCAGAGATACTGTATGATTTCTTTTTGTAATCTCAAGAAAATTTGTGTCTGCTGAAGATAGAGAGGACTTGTGAAAAGTGTACCATTGCAGTAGTGGAGTAAGGGGAGGGTATTTGAAAAGAAGAGCATGCTATGAGTAGTTTTAACTGCGTTAAGCTGAGATATTTTGAGAATTCAAGCCAGTTTTGATGACTAAGTAGTGAGTTGAATTGGGCATTTTGGTGGCAAATTTTCAGTTTTGTTGTAGTATTGTTTTGAATTGATTATAAGTTATTGTTTGTAAGGATAGGGGAAACAAAGTAAACTTGACAGAATATAGGCTGTAACAGTTGATGTCCTTCTATTCTCATGTTGTAGTATTCTTCCTGTGGTATCCTCTGCCTCAAGCGACCCGAATGTCATCTCCTATACAAAAGCTTAAGCCTGGTTGCTTCTGGTGCATCAAACAATACACATAGGGCCATAAAACAGGGGCCTTAAATGTGACATCTGCACGCACAGACCTCAGAACGTTTCTGCCGCAGTCAAATGTCAGATCGATTGCTTCACTCCTGTCCTTCAAGACACCTAAAGTTAAGTACCCTGTTGGGGAATTCTTATTTTTGCTTGATTTTGGGTTGTTTGTCTGTACTTAGCTGATGTCCACTAAGAAAGGTAAATGCAGATGCGGACATCAAATCCCGTATAAAGACTCCCATGATCTTTGCTTGTTCTGTTTAGGCCAGGAACACGATCATACCTCCTGTGACACCTGTCAGTCTTTTTTCCCCAAAAACTCTCAGAAGCCGTCTGAATGCCCTCAATCTGTATTTGGAGAATTGGAGGTTAAAGAAGTTAGTGTTGAGTGGATTCGGAGTCGGCCTCCTAGGTGGAACTGCCAAGAAAAAAGGGTAAAGTTTCAAGGCCTACTACCTCTGCCACTCCACTGTTGGACGGCCGACCAACCGCTGATATAGGGGTTGAGGGACATCCGCTAGAACTATCTACTTCTGCGTCTACCCTTAAGGAAACCGCTGCCAAAGTACTGGTAGGCACATCCATGGAGGTTATTCTGATGTTGGTTATTGCCAAAGTCGAGGGGGAACTAGGCTCCACCAGATGATCTTCCATGATCCAGGATTCCGATTCATCCTCTTTATGCCAGATCACTGAAACTAGGCCCACAGCTTCTCCTAAATCAGCTCCTTTAAAAAGGAGACAAAAGACCAAATATTTGTCTGCTTCTTTGGTGGGTCAACCAGACTGGCAGTCCTTCACACAGTCTTTGATGAAGGCCTTCAGCCTCCTCAGCTCCCACTGTACCTGCACTTAGCCCAAGACCTGCCCCAGCCACCTCTATCCTTCCTTCATTTTCTCAGGAAGAAGAAGCCTCATCCTTTTCCTCAGATGCGTCTGTTATATAGTCATCCCAAATAGCTTCCCCCTTAGAATGCTATTCCCCTAGTGAGGATTCCATTGAGGGAGACATCCCTCCAGAGGACATTACAAAATGAAGTATTTTAAATGGGATACTACCCAGATGACATTCAAAAAAGGTATTTTGAGCTGCTCCAGGTTGAATCACCCTCCCCATCAGCCAT
Organism: Protopterus annectens; assembly: GCF_019279795.1. NCBI lineage: Eukaryota > Metazoa > Chordata > Ceratodontiformes > Protopteridae > Protopterus > Protopterus annectens. The sequence continues at coordinate 662,819,747 of NC_056734.1, forward strand.
CCCTCTGGTGATTCTTGCATACCTATATGCATTTGCATCAGTCTCAAAAAACTCTGACTCTCAACCACCTGCTCCCAAGAGACCTGATTATTTCTACAAGGTCTCTGATGACCACAAATTTCTAGTAAAGTCCCTCTTGGCAGACCCCGCAGTGATAGCAGTGGCCCCAGACAAACAGTCTAGACTAATTTCATCCATCACTCCTACCTTCAGACAAGGATAGCAAGGTAATGGACAGATATACACCTCTTCCACCCTAGCTTTTAGGGCAATTAATTACCAAACCCATATGGTAAAATATGCCCAAGATTTGGTAAAACAGGCTTCATCCCTACAGTCCTCCATGCCTGACTTCGCTAACAAGACAGAAGTGGCATCAAAACTGTCCCTGGCATCTTGGGTTCCAAAATTCTGGATGCTCCATTAGATCATAATCTTCTGTATGGGAAGCAGTCTGCAGAGCTGTTTAAGAACCTACAAGAGAAGAGTAAAGAACTCCAACATATTAAAACACTTGCTAGTCTCTTCGATACCAAAAATGTACAGAAATTACCCTGCTAAGACCTCCTATGTCAGAAGAACCCCTGCCACTGCCACCTCTTCATCTTCCAGATATAGGAAAGGGACAAGGAGACAATCCTCCTCTAGGACAGTCCCTTCTCAGCCCACCCACAGACAGCCCCTTTCAGAACAGAAACAATAACAATAATGCGTGACTGCCTCAATCACCTTTCCCTCACATCCTGCCTCTCTCACTGTCTGCCCTTCTGGAAAAAAAAAATCACCTCAGACTGCTGGGTTCTGGCAATAGTGGAGAAAGGATAGTTCCTGTCTTGACAGGAAAATCCCACAGCACAGGGCATTCCCATTCTAAAGAACCAACTTCCCCTAATTCCTCACATTATCCAGGGTCTTCTTGCTCAGTTAAAGATAGAACCTGTTCCACCAGGCCAAGAAGGAAAAAGTTTCTACTCCAGGCTATTCCTGGTACCAAAAAAAGTACGGCCCTTGGAGGCCAGTCCCGGATTTATCCTTCTTAACTCATTCCCTCCAGTAGAGCTCTTTTGAGTGTGTACATTTAATTCCTAGTGAGCGTGGCTTCAGCATTTAAAAATTGAAGTTATCACCTTACATTTTTAACAAATACCCATTAACAGAGGTCATATATCAGTACAATTGTGTTTGCTATCATGTATGCTTCAAGATAAAATTTTCCTTTACCTTGTATGTAACATGGTTTTGGAATTATTAATGCAAATATGAACAGGCAATATCTGACGCCTCGAGGAGCAGTAGGGTGTAACTGCAGAAATGCCTGGAGACGTCACTCTGCTGTAATGAGTTAAATCCCTTTCTGAAAGTCCCTTCCTTCCGAATGCTATCTCTTCAAAACCTGCTTCCACTATTGCCACCCAAGGCTTTCATGGCCACTTTTGACTTGAAGGAGGCTTACGTCCACATTCCCATGCATCAAAATCGCAGGAAGTATCTACATTTTTCTGGACCCTCTTCACACTCCGTTTACTGCCTTACCCTTTGGTTTATTCACTGCACCAAGGGTCTTCACAAAGTGCCTGGCTCCAGCCATACCCTGCTGGAGGATCAAGGCCATTCAAATCTACTCCTACCCGGACAACATTCTCATTCTTGCAGAATGGGAAGACACCCTGAAAAATCATCCACTGTTCTCCATGTCTCTGCTACAGGGGTTGGGATTCACACTCAACCTCACCAGATCATCCCTCTCCCCAGCTCAGGATAAAATCTTCCTGGGATGCAGGATTTGGACAGACCTGATGAAAGCTTTCCTCCCTCAGGAGAAGGTAACTTCCCTGATCAACCACTTCCAGGACCTCCTCCAGGTCGACCACCTTTTAGCCAGACATTTCATGTGCCTACTGTGCCTTATGGCAGCCACAGTACCTATGCTGCCACTAGCCAGGATGCACATGAGAAAGTTACAGTGGTATCTGTGTGGTCCCAACACAGCCATCCTCTAGACTTCCAAATACCCTTCCTGCCCTGCTTAAAAACAGAATTGAAGTGGTGGATTCAACAGATAGAATTGAATCCAGGCCTACACCATCAACCCACCACACCAATTCAATAAATCCACACAGATGCTTCAGATCTAGGCTGGGGAGCTACCATGAATGACCTCAAACTGCAAGCCCTCTGGCAAATACCCCTCCTGAGAAAATGCATCAGTATAGGGGAGATTACAGCAATTCAGTTAGCCATGAAGGCCTTTCTCCCTCTCTTACAACCAGGCCCCCTAAAAATCTTCACGGACAACACCGCTACTATGTGGTACATCAGCAAACAAGGGGAAGCAGGTCTTACCTTCTCTGCAGGCTAGCAAAGCAAGTTTGGGAATTAGCCTATCGGAACAACATATTTCTGCAGACAGTTTATATTCCATCCCAGGACAACCACCAAGAGGATGCCCTTAGCAGAACATTCCCTCTGCATCATGAGTGGATGTTGCACAAAGAAGGATTCCTAGACATTGTCCACCAATGGGGCACACCATAAATAGATTTACTTGCCTCCGCCTAGAACAGATAATTGAGAAACATTTTGTACCAAGGATCCCTCCCCACTAGCCTGAAGAGTAGGTGCCTTCACCATCTCATGGAAGGGACTGTTTCTGTATGCCTTCCCTCCCTTTCCTCTCATTCAGAAAATCCTCCTGAAAATCAGGAGGGACATGCTAAAAATTTTGCCGGTGACTCCCTATTGGCCAAGGTAGCATTGGTTCCCCCTTCTTCAATCCCTCGCCAAGGGCAATCGCCACAAGTTGCCCCACAAGGTGGACTTGCTCACACAACAGAAGGGAACTCTCATTCATCCATCCACAGCAGGAGATGTTTTGCTTAACCCTCTGGGTGATGCACTTTTAGTCCCCTTCAGACACCGCTACACCGAGGAAGTGCTATCTATCCTGCAGGAGGCCAGGAAACCCAACACAAGGAGATCCTATATTTCCAAATGGGAAAGTTTCTCCAAATGCTGTCTCCAAAGATATAGGGACCCCCATTCAAGCAGATGTCTCTCTAGTCTTAACATATGTGTGTGAGCTCATAAAGGCAGACCTTTCACACTCTTCAGTGAAAGTTCACTTATCTGCCATGTCTGCCTGCTTACCCTTGGACCCTCCTCTACTCTCCAAGTTGGGTGTTGAACTATTTTTAAAAGGGGTATTGCACATTAGGCCACCAAGGAAGCCTATCCCATCTCATTGGGACTTAAATTACATCCTGGAAAAACTTACACTTTCCCCTTTTGAGCCAGCCAGCTCTGCATCCCTGCAGGTGTGCATATGGAAAACAGTCCTTTTGGTAGCCCTTACCTCAGCCAGAAGGGTCTCAGAGTTAGTCGTTCATGGCATTCCCTCCCTACACTATCTTTCAAAAAGACAGGGTGACCCTGTGCACCAACCGCTCCTTCATGCCCAGAGTGGTTAACAAACTATCACTAAATCAGTCCATTCACTTGCCCACCTTCTTTCCCTCCCCTAAAAATGACAGTGAGAGAATACTGCACTCCCTTGATGTCCACAGGCAGTTAAGGTTCTACTTGGACAAAACTAAAACCGTTAGAAAATTTAATCAACTCTTTGTGTCATTCCACCCAGGGCTCTGGGCACAGCAGTATCCAAACAAACTATCTCCTGCTGGATTAGGAGAACTATCTGCTTCTGCTATTCCTACCATGGAAAGCACTTGCATCAGGGGGTCAGGGCACATTCTACTAGAGCAGTAGCCTCTTCTGAGGCCTTCTTCAAGGGACTGGACACAACTTCCATCCTTGAGGCAGCTACCTGGTCCTCTATACCAGCTGCCTGGTCCTCTGTACATACCTTTACCAAACATTACAAACTGGACCATATCTCTAGAGCCAGAGCAGGATTCGCAAGGGCAATCCTGCAAGGATTTCTGGAATCAGCTACCTCTGCCTCCATCCTTTCTCCTTCTTAAGCCGTGGTACTCTCCCACAGTAAGAATACTGAAACATGAGAATAGAAGGACATAGAATAGTTGTGTAAAATCTTATCATAACCATAGATGTCCTTCACTTCTATGTTGCAGTATTCCTTCCCTCCCACCGACCCCCCTGCAATACTTCAACCTGTCTATGGGGCATCATACGGGTACTACCTAGACTATGGTCACACTGGGCAGTCAATTACATTTCACCAGTCTGGGGGACATCATTTGGCATTACCTGGACTACTGTCTGACTGGGCAGTCAGTTCTGAGGTCTGTGCATGCAGACGTCACATTTAAGGCCCCTGGTTTATGCCCCTACTTGTGATGTCCCATGGACTAGCAGCAACCAGGCTGAAGCTTTTGTATAGGAGCTGACATTTCGGTCACCTGAGGCAGAGGATCCCACAGTAAGAATACTGCAACATGGAAGAGAATAGGACATCTATGGTTATGCTAAGATTTTACACAACTATTCTGTCTACAGGATTGTGCAGTGAAAAACTTGAGGTTCTGTAAAGATGACCTATTTATGGTGAGCCTGTCTCACTAAATTTTGAATAGGCATAACAAGCAAATTGATTATCTAGGATGACACCTAATAATTTAGTTTGTAAGACTATTTCCAGATGAGCGTTTTGAGTGGAGAATCCAGTAAAGTTGGAATTTGTATCTGAGTGGGATCCAAGAGTAAAAAGAACTACCTTAGTTTTGTTAGGGTTTATGAGCAGTTGAGAGTGAGCTAGCCAAGTTTTTTATTTTTTTTTATTTTTATTTTTATTTTATTTTTATTTTACATTTGTTGACCGGGCTAGTCTAACTGGATACATGTCCATTTTTAGTAGAGGCCTGGGGAGAAAAGCTCCACTTTAAACTAAATAAATCAAGACAAACAAAAGTCCATGCAATATATACAGTACATAAACCTGAAGAATTATTTCATCAAATTGAGTTATACAGAACTACAAATATACAGATTGTGACTACTGAGTTTAATAAGGTAAAATACAGTATTATTACCAAGGTAAAGAGATAGATATTCTTGATTAGTATATTGGGTATGAATGTGCCTTTGTAAATATGTAAAATGGCTATGATAAAGTGTGTAACACTGAGAAGTAAGAGAATTATTGAATGTATGTACATGGGGAAGTAGTTACAGTCATAGTGAAAGAAATAGATTGGTTTATATACAAGGTGGAAAGATAAGAGCTCACTGAAGAAGGCAAGGTTGTTAGGAGCATATTCAGTGCAAGCAGCTTGGGAATAAGATACTAAGAAGGGGGTGAGGGATGAATTTGCTAATACTGCAAAAAGGGTTATTGGAAGAGAGTTATAGAATAATGTTATATTGGAGGGGGGGTTAGTCAGGGTTAGTACAAGGACAAAGCCATTGTGTTTTAGTTGAATCTTTAGTTGCTTTTTAAAGAGTGGTAATGATGAGAGAGATGTAAGTTTTGTGGGAAGCTTGTTCCAAATTTTCCCTACTGTATTAGAGAAAAGAGAATCACCAGCCTTGTTGTGGGATTTCTGGATGGTAACCAGTAGTTTATTTGCTGAGCGAAGGTTAGTAAGGTTTGTGTAGGGGGAGATGAGGCTACTGAGAATAGGAGTATTACTAGGCTGGTACAGAATTTTATGGGTAATGGAGAGTTGTTGAAATTCAAGCTGGTTATTTAGTTCAAGCCATCCAAGAAGTTTGAGATTTAGACAGTGATGAGTTCTAAATGAGGACCCAGTAGCAAACCTGGCAATATTGTTATAAGAATTGGACAATTTGTTTAGGTTGCTTTTGGAAAGATTAGTATAAACTGGTGAGGCATAGAGGAGGGTGGAGATCAGATGGGTCTGGGCAATAGTAGTTCTGGCTTCTGGGGTGAGAAAAGGTTTTATCCTATATAAGGATCCAAGTTTTCTGTTTACAGTTTTAATAGTGGCATTAATATGTGAGTCAAAGTTGAGGTTATGGAGTTGGGTCAGGAGCTATGATTGTACTGTCGATGGATATAATAGAGAAATCCATTGGGGTGGATTTAAAAGTTGGAGAAAATAGTAATAGTTTAGTTTTTTTTTTGCATTAAGGAGGAGGCGACATTGTTGGAACCAGTTTTCTACTTGGTTGAATACTGTTTGGGTGATGGACTGGAGTTCAGATGAGGTGGTTCCTTTACAAATCAAAGTGGAGTCATCTGCGTATTGTATGCTGGTAGGTAGAGGTAAATTAGTAGAAAGGTCGTTAATGAATATGGAGAAGAGTAGAGGTCCCAGGATAGAGCCCTGAGGGACACCAAGGGTAATAGGGAGAAGTTTGGATAGGTTATTATCCCAAAGGAGAGCCTGCTGTCTATTGTGCATATAGGATTTGAACGATTGTGATGCCTGTGTGTCAAGTGAGAAAGAGTTGAGTATATTGTGTAGTATTTGGTGGTTGACCATATCAAAAGCTTTAGAGAGGTCAATGAACAGAGCAGAGGAGTGCGTGTTATTGTTGCAATGTTTATTAATGCAGTCTGTAAAGGATAGGAGAGCAGTGGTGGTACTGTGGAATGGTCTAAAACCATGTTGACAGTCAGCTAGAAAGTTATATTGGAGAATGTGGTCAAGGAATTGTTGATGGATACATTTTTCCATTATTTTGGCTAGTGGTGATAATAGGGCTATGGGCCGAAAGTTAGAGAGTTCAGTTGAGTTCCCTCCTTTGTGAAGTGGGATTATGTGAGAGATTTTCCAGAGTGAGGGAATGGAGCCTTCAGTTATGGTTCTATTGATTAGAATTGAAATGGGATAGGCAAGAGCTTTTGCAGCAGTTTGAAGGTATTCAGGTGGTAGGAGATCAGCTGAGGGAGTACAAGGTTTAAGTTTATGAAGTAGAGTGTAGATGAGGGTTGTAGGAATAGGTTTTAAGTGAAAGGTAGCTGCTAAGGTAGTTGGGGAGGATGAGAGAGTAGGGTTAACAAGTTTCATTGGAGGTCTGCGATTCTTGGATAATACTTTGCAGTGAGGATTAGGATGATATACAGATTAGAGTAACATCATCTGCATATTGAATCAGTGAAGCTTGATACGGAGCATAAGCAACTGTTATTAATGGACAGGTTAAACAATAAAGGTCCAAGGATGGATCCTTGTGGAACACTAGTAGATACTAGTAAATATGTAGAGAAGGTTGAATACCACTTAACTGCTTGTGTGTGGTTGTTGAGGTAGCTGATAAATCCATTATGTGAAGGGTAGGAGAAACTGAAGAAGCAAAGAGTGCACAGTAATTTTGGATGAGACCATATCATATGCTTTGGGAAGTTCAAGGAAAACAGATGAGACAAGCTTATTTTTATTTATTTCTTGCTAATAAACAGTGTTTGGGAAAGATAGTAAATCAGCGATTGTGCTTTAGTTTGGGCAAAGGCTGTGTTGCATGGATAAGAGAAGATTGCTGGTTTTGAGATTATGAAAAACCTGATTATAGGTACACCTTTTGAGGATTTGTGATAGAAGTGATAAGATAGCAAAGAGCAGTAGGAATGAAATTTATTATTGCAGTGAAGGTGCCTTCTTAATGTAAAGAAAGAATAAAAAATTGCTTCCATAATGTAGAGAGAGAATGGCTTCAGATATGGAATGATTGATGAAGTAATGGAAATGGGATGAGAGAGAGGTGTAGCAGCTAGCGTTGGGTACTTGAGCTGTTAGGTTGTCAGAAGCTAGAGTAGTCAGCTTTAGTTTACAAAGGAGTTTTTTGAATATTTTTATTTAGCACTGGTTGTAACACAAAAGACATAGGATTTGATAGAAAATATGAGGGGGTGTTAGAGCAGCTACTGTATTTGAAATGGGCTATAAATTTTCTTGCTATGTCATGGTGAGAACAATTGTGAAATGGATTTGGTTGATTGTATTTTCCTAGGTTTCAGGAGGCTGAAAAATTGAGGACCAGAAGGACCTAGGATTGGAGTTATGGGAATGTTGGAGAGGGGTGTAGTAGTTTCTTTTGTCAGGTAAGATAAATTGGAAAGATTGTGGATCTGTTAATAAAACAGACATGAGAATTGATTTTGAAGTGTATGCCTCCCTCAGGCTTCATCTTTCTGTCACATTGCTTGTTTTGTTTCCAGTTTTAGCCAAGGTACAGGATTAAATCTAGCCGTAATATTTCTAAGGTGAGCAAGTGAATTAAGAATATTAAGGAAGACAAATTAAACTTAGCTGTTGCATAGTCAGGTGACAATTACTTGAGGCGTGACCAGTCACATTGTGATATTGAATCTATGATGGAGTTTGGGTCGAAATTCTTTATTTCTAAAATTTATTTTACTTATTTATTTGGTGCAGCAGTAGCATTGTTACCTCACAGCAAGAGGTTCTCCCATTCGATTCTCGGCTGTAGCACCTTCTGTGTGGAGTAAGTATGTCCTCCCCGCGGTCAAGTGGCATTCAAAAGGCATGCGTGAATGGGCGTGCTTTTGTTGAAGTTTAGGCATCGGGCTGGTACTTCGGCACCATAAAAATCTACTGCCAATCATTAGCGGACCGGAGTCCCACTGTGGCGACCCCTAACCGGGAAAAGCTGAAAGAAGAAAAAGATTTAACATTTGTTTACCGGGAATGTCCAACTTGGAATGAAGCCAATTTTCAGCAGAGGCTAGGTGAGAAAAGCTCCAGACACGTTTTTGTAATGTGGGAGGAAACTTTATCACCCAGAGGAAACCCACATAAACGCAGGGAGGGCATGCCGATTCCATGCAGAAGACACTCCAGCCGAGAATTGAACTGGAGAACCTGTTACTGTGAGGCAACAATAAAACCGCTGCACCACTGTGCCATCCAATATTTAATATAATTAAATTTGATGGATTTCTGTATATCACTCCACTGGCAAATAGCAAAAGAGGGGCAGTGGTCACATAATAAGTCTGGGAGAGGACTTTTAATCTATAATTTTGTCTGGGGTGTTTGTTAAAATTCAATCAAGTATGTTTTATTTGTTGATTATTTATGGAATCTTGAATGAGTTTTAATTATTTGTTTGAAGCCAAATACATTTTTAATGGTAGCAGGGGATTTATTATTAGTGGGATTTCAGTCGACGTTAAAATCACCCAGAATATGGGCTTCTTGGATGGTAGTAGAATTGACCAAAAAGCAGTCCAGCAGTATGGTAAATCATCTTTCACCGACTTTATATGTCCATTATTGGATTTGCTTAATTTGCTGTTGGTGACAGAACTGAGCCATGAAATGAGGTCTACAGTTAGGTGGTTATTTGGAATAAAATAAAGAATAACTTAAGCACTGAGATTTATTTTTTTAAGTTTTAAAAATAATTTAAGACTTGTGTATTAGAAACATCAGGTGACTTGTGTGGGTATGGTGTGATAGGTGGGTTGAGCATAGTAATGCTAGTGCTACACCACCTCCTTTTCTATTTGTACAGTTGCAATGAATGAAGATGAACCTGTGGGGAAGAAAAATACAATCTTTAATGTGCAGTTTTTGCCAGGTTGCAATGATAGCTATAATGTTATCTATGGAGTAATGCACCACTGTGCCATGTAATCTATGGATTAAAGTCGAGAGTTTAAGGCCACCAGTGCAGGGAACTTGCTGGTTTACTGCAGACACTGTGGATGTTGATATTGAAAAAAGGAGAGAGTGGAATTGGAGGAGTGAGAATTGATTAGTGAGATATTGCTGAGGGGTGGTGATGTGTGATAATTTGTTATATTTGTGGGGACAGAATTGAAGTGGATGTCTCCTGAGATTTGAAGATTAATAGTTGAGATGATTTAAAGGTAAGCTTATGTGAGAAAGAATTAGAAGATTCAGTAGTATAAGCTTTACCTACCTTTAATTTTAGAAAGTATCTGCTGTGGTTTGGAAGTGATGAGCATAGTTTACTAGGTAAAGGTAAGTATGTTTCTTTAAGAATAATAGTGTGTACATTGAATAAAGTGGAAGTAATGGAAGAGAAATCCTGTGTATCAAATTTATTTCGGGAGTAGTTAAGGGACTGAGGAGGAAGAGATGCTTTTTAAGTAGCAGTGTGAGATAAATTTGAGTGTAAGTAGTGCGGAGAGGTACATTATTGAAAGCGGATAAGTTAAAAGGAAGAGGTGAGTGAAAATCTACATATATGTGTATTAAGTATACACTTGTGTGTTAATATATATATATATATATATATATATATATATATATATATATATATATATATATATATATATATAATTCTGTGCCATTTAGTCAAAAATGTAAAGTGTTGAACAACAAAATGTCAAAAATACGAAATGCTAAAAATCTTGTTAATGAAAGTTCAAGCCCCTTCACATCCCCCATGGGGATTGCATCCCACCCCCTGCTAATTTTATATATATATATATATATATATATATATATATATATATATATATATATATATTATCTCCAGGATTGCACAACAGTGTGAAAAGGATAAATTCTACTTTCAATATTTTGTGTTTTCAGTCAAATGGCATGGAACCATATGTGCACATATCTGTAGACACACACACACACACACACACACACACACACACAAAAATAAGACTGTCTTTAAATATGAAGATGTGTGAAATTTATTTTGTAGATGATGTGAATAATAGAATGGGTGTATCAGAGTACATGTGTATTAAATGTGTTATACTAGAGGGGTTAGGCTGTGGTAGAAATAGCAGTGGTGAGATATGAAAAGTTATGTGGTTTATTTCTCAACGAGGTGGATGAAAGGTAGAAATTTGTGTGAGGAGCTTAGAGAAAATAAAAGAATGGATAAGGGGTGGTTGGGAACTGGGGTGAGATGAGAGTGAAGTGGGCAGAGAAACTGTTATTTCATTAGCAGGAGGAAATCACCTTTTGCAAGTACGGAATATGATTCCTGAGCAAATCAATTTAGTATTAATAAATGGTACAATGAGCAGTTTAAAAAACATCTACATTGAAAATATTACAGCAAATAGGCATAGGTAGAAGCTGGAGATGTGCATAGTCATCAGTAGTAATGAATTGGTCAAAATTTTATTTTATTACTTGGAATTACTTTGCCAGTAAATTACAAGTAGATTTTATAGGGGATGGCAGCCACAGTAATTTCCTTAGTCTGTATTCATAGGATGGCTTATACATTCATTAAAACAGAACATGCATGCCATGCTAAAGAATAAGGTACAAATACACAAAAATGTAAAAAATAGCATATGCAGCAAATTAGCCTGCTGTTGGTATGGTACATGCTTTATTACTAGCAGAAAAACTCTGTATTGCAGTTTTGTAAGGTCTTTGGTGGATGGGGAATTTGTCAAATTAAGTGGTGTACATTGCAGTTACCTGAAATTGAAGTTAAAGAGGAAAAAAAATGAAGACATTAGTTTTTAAGTGAATATTTAGTAGATACAGCTGAGAAAATACACTGATGTACAAAGAGTGGGGCACAGCTGAGAAAAAAAAAATATTTTTCTTAGTTTGCTAATCTGTACAGAGGTAAATCTTTCATTACCATATTCACATACATTAAGGTAAGACTTTATGCATTGTTTCAAAAGATTCTGTATTTCAGCTGTAAACAATTACAGTACTAGTGTACTTTTAGACAAAAAATGCATTGCTTGTCATAGTTCAACTGCATACATTTCAGTTGCTCACAAGCTAACAGTAATGTTCAAAGTAAACTGCAGCACAACAGAAACTTGCTGGGAGGAAATGTAAGTGGCTGCCAAAGAATTTAGAAGTGGGAGTTGATACAGGAATAACACAGTCCAAGGACAGTTGGTGTAAAGAAATATGAAGAAGTAGCTGGCCTTAATGCATACTGTAAGGTGAATGCAGAGGGAAGGTGTTAAGATAAAGCTAAGAAGTTAAATGAGAAAAAAATATATAAGGGCAGAGAAACGTTCTCACAGTAGCATAAGACAATTACTGAGTGCAAGCGCAGAGTATAATTCTTGGAGAAATCAATTTCGTATCAAAAAGGTAAAAATGAAGCACATTTAAAGCATCAGTACTGAAATTATACCATATAGTCATGTGTACAGGATGGGGATATGCAGTCATCAGCAGTAATGACTTGGTCAGAGTTGTTATTTTATTGCTTGGAATTCACTATGCCAATACTGATTACTGATCACTGGTGCAGTAGCCTTAGTTATATGGGTTATATCAAGCCAGGGATACAACAGCCAGCCACATTTCAAAACTTCAGGTCACATTCCAAACACCCAAACTGTCAGACAACTCGAACTGAGCTGACTAAAAGACAAGTTGGACACCATGCCTTTCAGAGATTTTTTTGTCACCAAAGAGTATGAGCCTCTAATGCTTTTGAGGATCGACTATTGGCTTGGTGCTGTTTATTTGCTGGGCAGCTAAGTTTTCTTTGGGGGAAAAAAACTTCTGTTTTCTAAATATTTGTGTTTTATCACTTTCCTGTTCAAGAAAGTTATCTTAAAGTTCTATTGTCGGTCCTTACATCCACAAAAAGAAAAAGTTAAGCAAACAGCCTTGGCCACCACTGTAGGCTAGCAGCTTGCCTCAGCCACAGTGGATGACTCTGCATTGGCCATTTATTGTATTTATCATTTTAAATAACTCTTACTTCCAGCTTATATACTCTCTATCACTAACTAGTTTATCTCCCCCTCTCCCTTAGCATGCTAGAAGACCTATTTGCTGCAATAAAGTGACTGGCCACTAGGTGGTGCCTCAATATAAGCTTTATGTATATTAATTCCCTCACCTATTCTTAACCATACCTCCCTAACTCTGTTCTCAGTTTTCTACGGACTTACTCTTTCACCATCTCTCCTTTGTTCTAAGGTATCTTTAATCACATTCTACTCCTCTAACATCCTCTCTTCTTACTAACCTCTCAACTTTCTTCTACATTCTCTCACTTTCAGACTTACCTGCTGAATTCTCATACTTCACAGATTGTCATCCTCGACAGTCTACTCTCTTGTAGCCCTTCAGGCTCACTCTGCTCCCCTACCCTGTCCCCAATTCCCACTCACCCCCAGTGCTCCTACATTTATTCCTCTAAAGACACACCCTCATTACACCTACTCCAATCATACAAATCACATCATTAGCACTCCCAGCCCCCATTCTCACAACACACCCACTGTTACCTTACCTCTCATCCCTCCTTGGTTTAATACCCCACCTACTGACATATCTCCTACCTGCTTATAAATCCTACCCCCCATTTTACTCCCACCTCACAAACCAATATAATGTCTATATCAATCATCCCATACCAATTACAACTATTAATCTTGGTCTCACTCTTACCCCCTTTAACCACTACCTATCTCTTAACTTCCTATGAACAACCACTTTACTCTACCATTCTCTTCCCCTCCAAACACACTTCAACACCAACATTAGCTATCTCTCCAAACTGCCTAAACTTCATTTGCAAGCCCAGCTACTTACTAGCCAAATATCACAGACTAGTACACATTAAGTACACCAACCTAAAAACTAGAAAATTATTTGAGTATTATTCTAAGCCTCTCCAGCCTAAACACTTAACATTCCTCCACTCCTTAGTAGATGGGGCCATTCATCCTAACCCTGGCCCAAACTCTACCCTTACCACTGCAAACTGCAACCAATACAAAACTAGTACCCTACTACCTACCAAACCTTCCAACTCACTCTCTATAGCACATCTTAATATACGCAGTATTTGCAATAAAATTGCTCAAGTTCATGCCCTCCTAGATGTCCACCGATTTGGCATCCTATGTTTATCAGAAACATGGCTAAAACCTATCATTAAAGACAATGAAATCACCCCACCTGGTTACAATATCATTAGACTTGACCACACAGCCAATAAGGGAGGAGGGGGTAGCAATCCTCTATAAAGCAGAGCTACAAGTTAGCAGTGTAAATCTTAACCCACCTTTGGATAATAGTGCTGAAATAATTATCTCCAAATTTCAGGTCAACACACGTAAAGTCATAAATATCATCTGTATATATCTTCCCCCAGGAAATAACATTAGTACACTCAAGTATATCCTTAACTGGCTTTCTATTAATCTCCCACAAGAAACCATAGTGCTAGGGGACTTTAATATTGATTGGAATTCCTGTAGTAATACAAACCCCGCCACCCATATTAACCTTTATGGCTTCTCATAAACTATTAACTCCCCTACCAGAACTAATAGACTCAACAACAAAGAAAGTACCTTGGACTGGATACTTACTAATACTCATCAAACCTATACAGCAGGAACCCTTCCAGATGACCTAAGTGACCATTCACTAACTTATATTACCGGACATAAAACCAACCTAACTTTCCCTGACACTTTCAGAACAGTACGCTCCAAAAAGCAATTTAACCCAGAACATTTCCAAACAGAACTCAAACAATGTAATTGGTCACCATTAAAATCTCTCCCTCTAAATGAAGTAGTAGAACACTTCAGTTCCACATTCTTAACCATCCTGGACCACCACGCCCCAATACGCTCCATTAGAAATAAAACAAAACCAGCCCCTTGGCTCTCTAATAATACTAGGCAAAAAAAATCCTTCTCAGAAACAAATCTTGGGCAAAATGGTGTACTACTAAGAATCCTACAGATCACCAAACCTTTAGGCAACATAGAAATAATACAAAAAAGCCATCCTGTTAGACAAAAAGAACTTTTATCTCCAATTACAGCAAACCTCCCACAAGGAACCACGAAAATTTTGGACTAGCATTAACAAACTTCTATACCCAAGCCAATCTATCACGCCCAACCCACAAGGCTCTAACCCTGAGAATCCCACACAAACAGCTAATGCCTTCAATTCTTTCTTCACAGATGCCATCCAAACTCTTGCTAGCCACCTATCTCCTGATACCTAAAATCTGCCTACTTCTACTACAAACCCACCCCATCATTTCATTTACAACCAGTGTCTACTTCCTTTATTTGCTCCCTTCTCCAAAAATTAAAACCTACCACCCCCTCAGCTGACAAACTCCCAGCAGAATTCCTGCAAAACGGAGCTAAAGCCATTGCCTATTCCATTTCCATTCTGATAAATAGAACCATAAGTGAAGGAACTATCCCATCTATCTGGAAAATTTCTCATATCATCCCACTACATAAAGGGGGGAAATCCAATGACTTCTCTAACTTTCGTCCCACAACGCTACTATCCCCTCTTGCAAAAATAATGGAAAAGTGCATCTATAAGCAACTACTTAACCACCTTCTCCATAACAATCTACTTGCCAACTGTCAACATGGATTCAGACCCTTCCACAGTACCACCACTGCCCTACTATCCTTCACAAACTGTATCAACAAAAACCGCAACAAAAATATTCTTTCCTCTGCAGTCTTCATTGATTTATCTAAAGCTTTTGACATGGTTAATCACCAACTCCTTCTACACATACTGAAATCTCTTTCACTCGATCCTCTATCTATGAATTGGTTCACATCTTACCTAGAAAACCGACAGCAGGCTGTACTCTGGCAAAATAAACTAATCACCTTCCTATCTCCCTCAGTGATCCACAGGGCTCCATATTAGGCCCACTCCTATTTTCCATTTATATTAATGACCTGCAATCAGCTATTCCACACACCACCTGCATTCAATATGCAGATGACTCTACTATAATCTGTTCAGCCACTTCTCAAACTAACTTCAGTCTCTTACCCAAAAAGCTTTCAAGACTGTAGAACAATGGTTCTCACACTGCTGCCTCCTCCTAACCCCCCCAAAAAACTAAACTATTACTCTTCACACCAACCCAAAAGTCCACCCCTTTACATTTCACTCTCACATCCAACAACGGCACTCTTATTTCTCCTGACCCATCCACTAAACTCTTAGGAATAACAATTGACAACAACCTCATCTTTGATACCCACATAAACTCCAGAATAAAATTAGTTAACAAAAAACTAGGATCCCTTTACAGAATCAAACCCTTTCTTATACCACTGTTATAGCCAGAACTCAAACTCCACTCTACTCTATGCTTCTCCTATATACACCAATCTCTCTAAAAACAACCTCAACAAACTAGCAACATCCTATAATAATATTGCTAGATTTGCTACAGGCTCTCCTTTCAGAACCCATCACTGTGAATTTAAAACAACTAGACTGGCTAAAATTTCTTAACCAGCTTACAATAGCCCACAAGACCCTGTATGCAACACTCCAATACTCTCTAGCCTCGTTACACCTTATAATAATCTCAAGAATCTACGCTCCTCAAACAAACTGCTGATCAATACTACCAAATCCAACAACTCAGCAGGTGACTCGTTGTTCTCTTAACTCTGTTGGAAAGTTATGGAATAAACTACCCTCTGAACTCACATCTCAGACTTCTCTCTCACTTTTTAAAAGGAATCTAAAACTATTTCTCAATAAACACTGGCTATGCTCCTGTACTAACCCTGACTAACTTTTTTACATTACACTAATTTTCACCCTACATCCTTTACAATCTTCCCTTTAATGTTTCAATACACTATATTATTGCATATAAAATGTATGTATATATGTATATTGTACCCTCTCTCGTACATTACCCTTTATGGATTAATGCTTATGTTATTAATCACTATGAGTATTATAATTTGTACTTCTTTTGAAAAAAAAAAAACACTAATGTTTTTATGTAACAATTGCTGTTTTTATATTAATCTGTCATAACTTCTATATTAACTTTGTATGTTTCTTGGAGCTTTTCTCCCCGGGCCTCTACTGAAAATGGACATGTATCCAGCTAGACTAGCCCAGTCAACAAATGTAAAATAAATAAATTGTACTTCAGCCTCTCATCTCTTAACCTGGATCCTTCCGGTGTAGCACCTTGAGCTGCTATGGACTTGGGGTTAGCCACATTCTCTGCAGCTGTTGAGGTCCCATCAGTGGGCAAGGGAGAACCACTCTTGTCTTTTGTGGGAGAGGGAACAAGCCAGGCTTCCCTGTTGTGCTAGAATGCTGCAGCTAATGCTGCCATTAATAACATGGTTGGCCCCATTTTTCCTGCCAAAAAGAACAAAAAAACTAAGTATGTGTCTACTCCTACTCAAATTTCTTTAGACAAGAGTAGTTTACTGGATCTGGCTTTGGGTTTAATTTAGGCTATTGATCCTTCTTGTAAAGTTGTTTCTGGTAAAAAAAAGGATACCTAATTTCCTGAAAGAGATTCAAGATTCTGAATCTGAACTGGAATATGAGGGGAAAAGATGGTGTTATCTCCTCAAATCTGTGATTCAGACTCAGAGAACTCAGTTTCTGTTTCTTCCTGTGGAGGGTTGCCTTTTTCTGAGACTATTGCTAGAGTGTGCCAGTGTTTTCAGTGGGAAAACACAGGTTTTTCGGTCCCTCAGAAAATAATATGAGTTGTTCAACAAAGAGTTTCCATAAGCTGCATTACTCCTGTTTTGCCTGCTTTATTGGATGTTTAATTTGCTTTAGAAGATGTGTAATTTGCCCGCAATTTATTTATTTTATTTTTTTTATTTTACATTTGTTAACTGGGACAGTCTGACTGGATAAATGTCCATTTTCAGCTGAGGCCCAGGGAGAAAAGCTCCACATGTACAAAAAGATGACAGTCACTATTCATAATTACATTAAAATATGTAAAATCTTAAAATTTTAATAGGAGGTTAAAGCACTTGAGTGTATAGAATGGGATGATACTTAGATTGATGTCATGAGTGACTACCCGGAGAAAAGAGGTGGTTAGTGAGAAAAAGGTGTTTAGTTAAGAGGAGAGTTCCTGGAAATTGGATGTAGAAGGGTTTAAGAAATATTTGTAGAAAAGCTAGGATAATAGGATACAAAAGAGGAGGTAAAGACAAGGGATTTAAATGGTTAGCATAGGGAGTTAGAAACACAGCATTCTAAAGTTGAGCATAGGAAGTTAGGTTAGATTTAGTGAATGTAGTTCTGAAGGTTATAGAGAAGTAGATATAATTAGGGTGGGTTTAAGTAGAAGGTTTATTCCAAATTGCATCATTTACCTTCAACAGTTGCATGTAAGTCGAGTTAGCCTGGGTCTAGACATGGACATAGCCAGTGCTTGTTTAGGTGACTCTTTAGGGATGTCATTAATTTCAGCAATTTACCTGATAGCCAGCTGTACCTAAAAACATAGGATGTATAAATTTCCTCAGTCTGTCGTCAGTCTTTTAAGTTTTTATGCACTATTCACAAATATTGTGGAAGGAGGAGGATGCAGCTATAAACCAGGGCTTGCACTAAATAAAAGTTAATTTATTTAATATAAAAACCAAAACACTGAGCACTTTCATCACACACATTTTCTGGGACTTCATCAGAACACATACTTAACAAGTCAACTTCCTTTTATAAACTCAGTGGCATAACTTCCAAGATAACACTTAAAGGTAGTTTGCACCTTTGTAATTTCATAGGTTTATGATGCACTGAACCTCACCAGTCATGTATATTTACAATATCAAACTTAAAGATCAACCATTTAAGAGTACCTAAGTTTTTAAAAATGTGCATAATACAATGTAGTAATAACTGAACAATAATTGTTAATGCTGAACATTTCCATTATCTTAATAGTAAAATACTAATCAATTCAAACAATAAAATCCGACATAAAAATAAAATTCATTAAAGCTTTGTTGATATTAACCAAAGTGCAGGTTTAACAGACACACCTTCACTCAGCACAGGGTAGCTGCTGGTGTTCAATTTAAACTGGTAGAGAAGCTCTCTGTACTCTGTTTGGTCTCCCATGCACCTCCCCTTAGGTCCCTTGGTACCTTTTCGAGTACACCAAAGCAAAACTTTTGTAAATGAATACAAATGAATGAATGTTTGTATAATGCACTGCTGGAATTTGTCTTGGTTATGTCATAATTATGCTCATACATTCTCTTCCTGAGCAGTTGTTCAGTTATGCCCACATAAAAAATTTGGGCATCCTGAACATATTGCCACATAAACAGCCCCTGATGATAAACAGTTCCCTTTTTGTAGTGCAAGTGTTATGATCACATCATTTTCAAGAGTTATTTTTCCGTCTTCAAATATGTACTGGCTCTGCCTACTAAAACACATTTGGTAGTGCCCTTCTCTAATCCTTGATTAACAAAATCTGCTACTCTAGTTCTGTTCTGTTCAAACAAACTCAAACCATTACTTGCCATCTTATAAACAAAATCTGTTTTTTCAACCACTGTATCAAACACGAAGTTATTACCTTTCATAATTTTCCAATTGTTTTCTCTAAAATTTGTTAATATCCTTCGCTCCCTCATTATATTGAACCACAAAAGATCTTTCAAATTAGTTCCCTTTTGTTTCACTCAATTGTTTACCTTTATCTTTGTCACTACTTAGCCCAACATCTAAAAGGGGGTTTTATCTGTCACTTGGGGTGATCTTGACCTCACATACAGAGCCTCAACAGTACCTGTCCTGTCAGATCTACTGAACGTTCACAGGTCCAGTCAGGGAATAAACACTCACTCAAGAGATCTAAATCTCTTTTGTAACATAATTAGAACATGTTGGAGGGATAAATATGTAACTCGTACTTCTTTTGAACCATCTTCCTCTCCTCATAAAGTAAAGTACTTTTCTTCCGCTATTCATATATAATCTGGGAATGGATGGGTAACCATAAATTCTGCCCTGGTTTAACACCTTTGTAAATTATAGATAGTGGCAACATGTAAATGTTGTCCTCATCTCTGAGAAGTTGGTAGAGTGGGAGGTTGGCATAATGGTTAAGGTGTTTCATACAGACACAAGGTGCATGGTTTGGTTCTCACATGGGGTAATTGGCTATGCTTAAAATGGCCCACAAGGGCAGTTAGCCTAGTACTTATCCATGAACCAATTTCTACTTACAATATAAGACCAAAAGCTTTATGGGAGTGTATGGCTAGGCTTCTAAATATCCTCACAGATTAATAGCCTAATAAGTACCTATGAAAAATATTTTTTAATAAATGTGGGCAACTTGTATAATGTTTGGTTTAGAGGGACAGTTTTATCTCACAGAGGATACCACTGCTGTGGAACAGACTCCCCATCCACATAAAACATAGCCCATCCCTGTCCATATTCAAGAGCAATTTGGATTAATGGTAGGAAAACAGAAAATTATCCCTGGACTGCCTCTTGTACTATGAATGGACAAAGGTAGCTCCTAAATGATTTATCCCATGCATGGGTTCCCTCAAATTATCTATTGTATGATTCCAGTTATTCTCATTAGGGGTAACATGTTATTATCAACTATGAGATGGATAAGGCTAATCTAACACCAAATGGGATAGTTTAATTTGAGCACCAAAAGGTAAACTGGCTAGGCTTAAAATTACCCACAAGGGCAGCTAGCCTATTACTTACCTATGAACCCCATTTTTTAGTTACTTCATTTGTAATTTTGTTCCACAAAATCAGTTGAGTAACCCCTCTTAATTAACATGTCATTTAATTTCTTCATTTCTTTTACCAAACAATGAAATGTTAATATCATTTGATTCACACTAATACTTTGTCCTGTAACTAAACTTTGTAAATGAAAGGATGTGAACTTGAATAGTGTAAATATGCATTAATAAAGGTTGATTTTTATACCTAGTGGATATAAAACCAGTTTCTGAGTGTGTAATAGTGGTGTCAAGATAGATAACTGTATTCCTATTATAGGTGGACGTAAACTTCAGGAACCTAGTTGTACTATTTAAATGATCAATACATTTCTGTGCTAATGTTTCTGGGCCTCCATAAAATAAAAATATCATCCAAAAAGCATAAATACAATCTGCATTATTTGTAAAAGACAGAATTAAATATGGATGTTAATCCCAAGCAATGAGTACTAAATTTACATAGATGGGGACACATGCAGCCCCATTGCTACACCCCATTTTTGTCTAAATGTCTTGCCTTTGAAATAAAGTTGTGTATTACAATGGAAAAACAATCTGTAATCAAATTGAATTAATTTCTTTTGAGGAAGCCGCAAAAGCCAACAGACTTGACACTAAATCTCAATCCAGCTTCCTTTGGTTTACAAATGAATAAATGTATGACATCAACTGTCAGAAAACCTAGGTTTCTATCCCATGATTCTTTTTTTTTTTTTTTTTTTTAACCTTCTTAAAAAATCCTTCAAAGTATACGTATTTTACCAAAAAATGGGTTCAGAGTACTATCAATATGTACAGCTAATGGATAGGTCTTGGATCCCTGTGCTGGAGCAATTGGTCAGTGGGGTTAAAATGCTTTTTTGTATTTTTGGAATCCCAAAAATTGTAGGAGCCGTGGGACTGGAGTTCCTTAAAAAGTTATAAATACCAGGGGAGATCCTTTTTTTCCAAAAGAAATTCTAGTTATAAATCTTTTTCTGTAGGCTATGTGTACCTCATTCCTTGAAACCTGTGTACAGGTTTCACCATTGTGTAGAATGTCTAACATAGCACTAGACTAGTTAAGAGAATCAAAAATCACCTTGCCCCTTTCCCCTTGTCGGGTTTCATAATACATTGTCTTGTCGTACATTGCGGAATTTAAAATTTCCCTCCCTTTATGATTAAGAGTGGACTTGAAATATTTTTTGTTTTTGCTAACTAGTATATATCCTCTTCACATGCCATTTTGAGTACAATTGGACTTCATTAGAATACATGCATAACAAGTCACCTTACTTTTATTTGTGAAGAAGATATATATAAGTTAGCAAAAACAAAGGAGAAAAATCCCAACTCCAATCCCAATCATAAAGAGAGGGCAATTTTAGATTCCCTAATGTACAACAAGACAGATCAGCAAAGCTTTGATAAATTTTAGTATTATTATTATTTTGTTTTTGTTTGAATTAATTAGTATTTTACTATTAAGATAATGGAAATTTCCAACATTAACATCTATTACTCATTCATTGTTAATGTAATATACATTTTTTAAAAACTTAGGTATTCTTAAACAAGTGATGAGTTAATTTTTAAAGTTGGTATTGTAACTTATGTACATGACTGGTGAAGTTCAGTGCATCACAAACCTATGAAATTACAAAGGTGCAGTATACCTTTAAGTGTTTTAGGAAGCAATGTCACTGACTTTATAAAAGGAAGATGACTTGTTATGTATGTGTTCTGATGAAGTCCTGGGAAGTGTATGTGACTAAAGTGCTCAATGCTTCGATTTTATTTTAAATAAATTGATTTTTTTGTTTAGAGCAATCTCTGGTTTCTGGCTCCATCTTTCTTTGTCTGCAGTATTTGTGATTACTTGTTGAGTGCATGCACAATGCTGACTAATTCTGGTTTTATACACAATTTCCAAAACTGACCTAGCAGCTATACCTTTGGTTGTTTCCACTGCTGCTAAAACATTACTCCATTCCTATTCTTTTTGGGAAGGATGGGGAAATTATTAATAAGTAGGGGGGGAAAATTGTATACTTCGGCAACTATGACTCTCAGATGTTGAATTGTCTGGCACATGTTAAAGTTTGTTCTAATTTTGAAAGTATAAGCAGTGTTTTATTTGCAATTTCTTTTTGTCAGGAAAAATGCACTTTAAATAATTTAGTTTCTTCTATTACACAAGTTAATATTCATTGTTTACAGTGTGTGTGTGTGTGTGTGTGTGTGTGTGTGTGTAGAACTCTGTTGATATTTCTTTTAGGGCTTCATTGATATTGCTTTGAGGACGTTTAAATGGCTGCATTCTCACTTCTCTGATGTTGCTAAAAGGAGATTTTACATTCCCCCTTGGATACAGATTTAGTTTTTGCCCCCCCCTGGTGCAGTGGTGATCAAAATGTGTGATAAAAGGTGTAAGCTGATCCAGGAGAATCTGTATGTTTTTTTTTTTCAGCCCTCCTTTTCCAAATTTTCTAAGGGATTCTTTAATTTCTCTTCCAGTTTTGGCAAAAAGCAGAATACAGTCTCAACAAAATACAGGTAAACAAGACATTTAAGAGTAAATACGAAGGGGTTCCAAAAAGAAGCACAGAACCTTGCAAAACCAAAGACAATCCAATAAGTCTGAATGATTACTCGAGACCTTGTGACCCTCCCTCCCCCCACACCTTTTTTCTTCTAGAAAGTTGGAATCTTGCTTTTTTCTCTTTGGCAACAGATAGTTTTGGACAAATGGTTCTCAAAATCATTTATCAAGGTTACAGATGGCAGTGGGAGGAAATTCCTCCATTCCGGGGGGTCATTCCTCATCCTCCAGATCAGACTTTTTTGCTTCCACCGGTTCTTCATCACATGGTGTTCCAAGGAGAGAGAGAACCAGTTCCTCCTTCCCAAATGGGGAGGGTTTTTTATTCAAGAATGTTCTTAGTGCCAATGAAAAAATGCTTGGATACCAGTTCTGGACCTTTTTTCCCTAAATTTGTATGTGATATTGCTCAAATTCAAAATTGTCATTTACAACTGGTTATCTCAAGTTTCTTGGTAACAATACAGTCAAATGTATCACATCCCTATTCATCCAGACTTCAGACATTTCTTAAGGTTTTGTTTATCTCAGTCATGTTATCCATTCTCTGTTTTACACTTTGGGCTATCCACTGCACCAAGAGTATTCACAAAGTGTGTAGCTCATTGCAGGCTACAGGTTATCCACATATTTTTTCCATATTTAAGTCAGGAAGCTCTCTCTCTCTCTCTCTCTCTCTGGTAAGAAATCTCTTACACAAGCTGTAATTACAACAGAATATTCAAAAGTCTTTCTTGACTCTCACACAGAATTGTACTCCTGGGATGTCATACAGACACCTCAGTTCAAATAGCATTTATTCTACATGAAAAAATAGATCTAGATCTGTTTCCAATGTTTGCACTCAAATTTTGGTCAGTGCAAGGGAATAACACAGGATGTTTGGACTCATAGCTTCTAGGATTCTCAAGTCACCCCTGGAAAGATTCTACATAAATATCAAAGAGATGCTTGCCCTAATCAAGGCACTCAGCTCTCTGAATCCTTTGTCCCTTAGACCTCTTCAAGTCATTAAAGACAATACCACAGTCATGTGGTATGACAGTAAGCAGGGTGGGGGAGGGACCAGGTCATACTCCTTTGAGGCTAGCCATGTTAACCTGGGATATAACTTCACAGCACAGACTCACGCTACAGGTTTTCTACATTCTGTCAGTGCAAAGCTGTGTGGCAGGCAAGCTGAGAAGAACCAGGGCAGGCCCTCACGAATGGAAACTAGATCAGGGGGTCTACCAAGATTTGATCTATCTGTGGTGAGTTGCTCAAGTAGACCTCTTTTGCCTTCCTTCTGAACAATCAACTGGCAAGATTCTGTTCTAGGACTGTATGCAAGAAGGACTGGAAGACAGATGTCTTTTCTTTTCCCAGGACAAGAATGTTCCTGAATGCTTTTCAACCCTTTCCACTAATATCCAGGGTACTTCTGAAGATTCAGAAAGAATTCCCAAGATCATTTTGGTGGTTCTCCCTTCTTTTGGAAATGGCCAGGGGCAATTACCACAAGCTTCCTCACAGACTGAGCCTACTCACACAAGAACAGGGGTACACCCTGACATCAGTCAACTACAATTGACTGCCTGGATGATAGAGTCTTAATTCCTTTCAGTCATCTGTTTACTGAGAGTTGCAGCAGGTACTAATGGAGGCAAGAAAGGCTGCTACTAGAAAATCATATATTAACAAATGAAAAAGGTTTTCTAGTTGGTACCAACAACACAACCTACACCCATTCATTGGTAGTGTACATGGATGAAGCTCAGACAACTGATAGTGCTGACAGGATGGGTCATTTCTATCCTGGGGTGCGGCTTGCTGCTGAATGTACCTGCTGCATTGCCAAGTAATGGAGGTGTCGGGACACTGAAAGCAGGAGTCACTATAGGGAGGGTTGTGCATTGTGCCTGTCCTGCATGTTAAACTGCACAAAAGTGAATGTGGTGATGAACACTGGTAGTCCCTCCATTGGTGGATGTGAGCATGTCACCACCACAGGTGAGGTTAGGGTCTTAGTATAAAGTGCTGTCAATGCTGGGTTGGTGGCAAGAGCAAAAGCATCCCAGATGGCTGCCTGGATAGTGGCCCCCCTGCATAGGTTTCCAACCTGGCAAGGGTGAGGGATGCTCATCACTGACAGGGAACAGATGGGCCAAGTGCAACTGAAGAGTCTCAGTGGTCAAAGGACAAAAAGTATAAAAAAGTGAAGAATTTAGATCCATTTTTAGTTCAGTATCTCAAATCCTGCAGTACTGTTGTCTTCTGTTCTGGTACGACATATTATTTTGTTAAAATGTATTTATCTGCCATGTCTTCTTATATATGTCCCTGATTCCTACTATAACATTACTTTAGACAGTGAGTGTATGAAAATAATCCTGCATCTAATCCTGGCAAGACATCCTGGTTCTGAGAGCTGTGACCTAAATTTGACAGCTGACAAAACTGACTCTGCCTTGTAATGAAACAGTTTCCTTAACAAGTCTGAAGTATATTCATCAAAACATAGCTTTTTGGTAATAGGTTCTCAGTTAAAAAGATTTCTGAGCTACAAATGATGTGTAAAGAACCTTTTATTATTTTTTCACAGACAGAACATCATTAAGAAGTAACTGTCCTTCAAGTAGTATGTGAAGTATCAACATACTTTCAGAATTGTTTCTCTGGCAAGAAAAGAGGAAAGGCTTTGTGTGCTATGAATGTTCACAGACAAGTTAGATATTATATTACAAGAACAAAGCTACTGAGATAGTCTGATCTCTGTTTATTTATTTTATAAATGCCAAACAAGGTTGTCCAGTTCTAAAGCAGTCCTTTCTAAACAGTTGTTTAACTACATTGGTTTCTAACATGACAAATGCTGCAAAACATTCATTTGGTAATTCCATCAAATTAGCACTGCTGTACAACCACTAGTGCCCACTTTAATAAATGATTCAACACAGAATATCTGTGAGATGTGCCACAGTCTTCCATTTATTCATTTTATTTGTGTTTGTTTACCAGGATAGAGCAGTTATCTCATTGGAACTTTTTCAGATTCAGCCCAAGACAGCTTTCTGGTTAAGTGACTTGCTGAGAATCACACAGGCAATGGAGCATGAGGGAATCAAACCCTGGATAACAGGAATCAGCTCATTAACATTTCCTTAATCCTCTGTGCCAACTGCAAGATATTACTAAGCATCACAGATTGCATCTCCAGTAAAGAGGTAGAGCATCATTTGGATCAGTTGTCTGCAGACCATCTTTCTATTATTGGAATTTGATGATGCACTGTTTGGCACTCTTCCAGTCATTGTATAATTTTTGCAATAAGCTATTGCTTAAAGGCTACAAAAAATAAATAAAAACAAGAGAGAAAATGGGGAAAACAATAGTAACCTTTAGATATGGACCTCGACTTGTCTGTCATGGCTGGTGCCGTACCTACTCCTAAATTCACTCAAAGGGAGTACATAAGATAATCTTAACCACTATAAACAAAGGAGTCAGTGGGGAAAATTTAAAAAGTTTAAGAAAAAATGTCCTTTCAACCTTTATTGCCTGCATGATTCTGATGCCGAAGGCTAGGGTATAAAAACCTCAAATTATGTAATGACTGATATTCAAGCATAGGCAGTCTTTGGTGTGAACCCAAACACAGTTTGAACTACATATACCATTCATCTTTTTTTGTAAGCAGAGAAGCAGTCTAGAAAGTGTCACCTTTGATTAATTTTTCAGGAACCAGCAAGCTGACACAGAAGCATGTTTTCAGACTGTGGTTTAGCAAGTCATTTTTAGCAAGGATTCTGGGTCATTACTGATTGTTTTCCTCTTGATCTAATACTGTAGCAGGAAGGATGGAGTTTTCAATGATCCACTACCTGATGGAAGCCAGGGCTTTGGAGCACCAGTGTTAATTTATGACAATCTACTCACATCACTGCACATTCACATTACATGTGGAGGATGGAAAACAAGGGCATACTTTTCATTTAGGATGAATGGAGGACAGCTTCTAGATTATTCCCATGCAATTCAAGATGTAATTTGTAGAGCTGTGTAAAAGTAGTGTCAGACTTTACTGAAAGATCATCATACACACAAAATCTCACCCAGTTTGCAGAAAAACAGATGTCCTTACTGTTACAGGAATTTAATAATTTCTTTCCCCTTACTAAACCTGAGGTCTAACAATAAACAAGTAAACAAAATATGTAATTTTCCTGAATATGAAAATGAAATCATTTTTATGCACTGTTCTCACTCATAAGGACAAACTAAATAATGGATTTCTGTGTTTTCTCTGTCACTTATATACATATAAGTAATTTGTGCTTATATTTTTTATTGCACAGGTAATTACATTACAGCAGTGTATTAAACCTATTGTACTACATGGTCAATGCTTTGAATTTTTAAAAATGTACTTCTCTGATACCATAAACATTTGTAACAAGTTTTTGTGTTCTACACCTTTAGATCTGTTATGCTATTGTGCCACATTACATCTACCACAGAGCAGCATTGGGAAATGGTGACAGCTTCAAAAATGTATAAAACACTTCCTGCTTCCTAAGGTTGTGTGGGCAGAGTGAGGTGTTCAACAAGCTGATTTTATAGTTAGTCCATCAGAGGTACACTTAGCTTTTGGTCTCTGTGTGGTAGTATTAAGTGTGCTATTGCTTTCAAAGCTGTAAAATACTTTGTGCTCAATAAATAGTTTTCTAACTGCAGGACAGAACAGTAGCTAAAACTCCATGGGCTGCAAAAAATTATGATCAGGTTTCCAATCAAGTATTTCTTACTTCTTCTTCTTTCGGCTTTTCCCAGTTAGGGGTCACCACAGCGGATCGTCTGTCTGCTCATGATTGGCAGTGGAGTTTTGTGGTGTCGAGTTGCCAGCCCAGCGCCCAACCTTCCACAGAAGGCACACACATGCATACATTCACACCTAGGGCCAATTTAGAGTATCCAATCCACCTACTGCATGTCTTTAGGATGTGGGAGGAAACCGGAGCACCCGGACGAAACCCACATGACCACAGGAAGGACATGCAGACTCTGCACAGAAGGCACCCCAGCCGAGAATCGAACCGGAGAACCTCTTGCTGTGAGGTGGCAATGCTAACTGCTGCACCACCACTGCCACCCCAAGTATTTCTTACTAAGTTCTCAAAATGGACACAGTTCACCTCAAGATTGAGTCCAGGTGTTGAACATACAAATTTATTATGATTAGCACCTCATCATAATCCTCTATGTTACTGTTACCATGTGATACATAAAATGTCTTGTTTCTGTTTATCAGACTTATTTTAAGTAATGTATCTTTTTTATCAGTTACTGTCTGTTTGGGGTATGTCTTTTTCCATGGATTGATTGCACAATCTACCTCTTGTTAGTGATCTTGTTTTAATTAAATGTTTCCCCAAATGAAATACAATTACATTTGAATAATGTGGGAATGGCAACTGTGATTTTAAAATAATAGATATTAAAATATCCTGCCCCCCCTAAGGATCCCAAGGATAGAAGATACAATTGTGCCTTTGAATTTTGTGATTCCCCCCGGTAAGGGACTAGTGTTTTACAGCAGGCTTTGATTAAGGGATTTTGACCGTTTATTACAACAGACTCTAACCTGGAGAATGGACTTTGTAGAGACAAGGTGGTTGACCTTCTTGGATACAACTGGTGACATTTGCACCTCCTTGTGTGAATCAATGCTGATGCTTATATTTATTCCATCAGCAAGAAGTCATATTTCTCCTTCCTGGCCTTTACTAATGTTTTGTATAAAACAATGACAATAAACAAACCAGTTGTTCATTGTGATACCCCCACTTTCCATCAACCTTCTTCTTTTTGAGTAGACTCTATTATGACCTTTAGTGTCTTTTGAGGGAAATCATTAATCTGTACTACTACCTTAGGCCTTACTCCAAGGTTTTCTAATTTATTTGATGGCTTTTTGTGTAACAGTAATATTTGCTAAACTACATGTGGTGTATGGCCACAGTATTTGTCTTGATATCCATTCAAAGTTGTCTACCTGGTTTTTCCTGCTATGTTTTCATACTGTCAGATTATGTACTAGGATGGTTTCTAGAATACTGCATAATGTATTCCTGTGCAGTGAACATGAATACAATGATAATCATCCTATGTTTGAAACATGGAATTTCCATTTACTTATATGTAGTCACTTGTAATATGTGCATGTTACTGTACCTGCTGAATAATTATCTGCTTGTCCTTTTTGTTCTGAAGCTTTCCTCCATGGACCTTTACTAAAATGAGTATTTTTCAGCTGGAATTTCTTGATTAACAAATAAGGCAAAAACTGAAAGGTCATTAGTTTTTACATTCTGTATTTTCCCCATCTTTTTGAAGGGGATCACAACCTTCACATTCCATTCTTCAGGCGTTTATAGTTATGTACCCAGTTCGCTACAACTTTTGCAATTAATGCTGTCCTTCCAAGTTGCGATATCCATCTTTAATTTTGTGTGAGGAGGGGGTAATATTTACTTCCCTTCAGTTCTTATCACCTTGGAGGGTGTCACCCCTTTTGTCTTGCTTGTACTACCCTAATATC
This sequence comes from Protopterus annectens, assembly GCF_019279795.1. NCBI lineage: Eukaryota > Metazoa > Chordata > Ceratodontiformes > Protopteridae > Protopterus > Protopterus annectens. Next base: position 662,849,318 of record NC_056734.1, read on the forward strand.
AAGCAGTGGCTAAGTAAACTATATGTGGGAGGGGGGGGGTTCCTCTGGTATCTGAGCACTGAGTGCTGCAATTCCTCCAGTGCACTTTAGGTGGTGATTGCAGAAGGCTACATATAACGGAGTGCTGTGCACTTACACTAATCAGAATTCTTTGCAACTTCTATCTGAACAACTTCTTTAAGAAATGCAATCTTCATCTCCTTGTAGTTAGATTACATCTGCAACTTGTGCTATTGAAATGCAGAACTGTAACCCCCCCCCCCAGCTGTAAAATGAAAAGTCCCGGAACTGGAACTCATATCCACTATAGCTGTAAAATGAAAAGTCCAGGAACTCCTAGCCAGACTGCCATCTAACCAGTCCAGATTACAAAGAGAAGGCATAAGTGTAGATGCCCAGATCATGGTGGCTTGAGTAACTCAGGCTCAAACCCTGTACCATGGATACAGGTAGCAAGAGCCTGAATTCCCTCTCCACCACAACTGCAGATTTTTCCTCATAAAATCTGTGGTTTTCTGGATTTTTGTAGTAAATAATGACAGGCAAATTTCAGACTTCATATTCTTCAGAAAATACATGGTAACACTACACAAAACCTTTTATTCTAGCAATTTTCTAAGTTTATAAGATCAATATTTGAAAATTGTCCCTATTTTTGGGGCTGTATTCCCCCATTATTGGCTTTGTCCAGGTGTTTTGTGCTAAGAGGTTGAGAGCTATGGTGAGAACCAAATTCACTAAATTATATCAGTCTTCGTGTCTTTCAAGAAACAGTTTATAATGGCATAGTGGTATGTTGCTCTGACTATAGTGCACAGAGTCCTGGGTTCAAGACTTAACAATGAAATGCATGGTGGTAACATAACATTTTATTCTAGCAATTTTCCAAGATTATACAAGCAATGTTTAAAATGTGATTCTGTTTTTTTGGCTTTTGCCCCCCCCCCCAGTAAATGTTGTCTTTTCACAGATGTCTTGTGCTGCAGAGTTGAGAGTTAAAGCTGAGTGTTGAGTGGATTTTACAATGCATTGAGCTTCAGAGGAAGAGAAGCTTAGTGCTGCTTATGCTGAGTCTGCTTGCATTGTTAATAGCATAGGGGGAACAAAAGCCCAAAAACCAGAGACACATTTTAAACATTGTTCGTATAAGGGGGGAGGTTGGCATAATGGTTAATGTGTTTATCTTATAGACACAAGGTGCAGGGTTTGATTATCACTTGGGGTAACTGGCTAGGCTTAAAATGGCCCACAAGTGCAGTTAGCCTAGTACTAAACTATGAACAGGTTGAATACTTGCTTTTGATGCAGAAGGCTGTGGGTTCTACTCCGACAGTACATAGCTGCATTGCTGATACTGTACTGTGTTGTACTTTTAAAGGGGGTGGATGCTGCAGACCTGAGAATGTCCTCTTTGGCAGAGATACCTAGTAACTATGAACCTGTTATCAGTTTGCGATCCATTACATACTGCAGTATTACTAGCCTATCATTTTTTATATAACATAGGCAATTTATTCCTCAAGGGCAACAGGCACTTTATTCATAGATGAAACAATGAAATATAAAGTTGTTTGGTAGCAGCGATCTCTTCATCAGTTACAGATCTCTTTAATGTGGAATTATTTAGATGGCTATTACTTCTGCAGAGATTGTGCATATTTACTGATACTGGTGGATTGTAGAAGTTTGAGTAGATTTTTATGATGGAAATGTTCTGAATTGGGCAGTTTTGTCATTATTGGTGCATGCATTTTGTTTAATTGTTTACTGGAAAAATGTTCAAAACAATAAATTTAAAACACCCTCTAATAACTGTACTGTATTATACAAGGAATATAATTTAATACAGATCAGGAAGATGCTTATTGATTATCTGATCAGCTCCCAGTTCTTGGTTGGATGTGTTTGATTAGGAACCAGTTAAATCAACTGTCTACAAGCACAAACTTTTTTTGTTACTGAATATTTTCACTGAGTCTGAATGCTACTGAAAGTGATGAAGACAGATTGAAGCAATCACTTCTCTTAGATCTTCGGTTTATTTTGGGGGGTACTTATTGTCCACACCTGAAGATCTAAGTCCATTGTGTAAGATTTTTGCCGCACAATTCTCCTGACTGAACTATAGCTCTCAACTGTCCAGATTTTCACAGAATGAACAGATTTTTGCTTCTTATTTTGGTTTGTTCCTCATAAAATTTGTGGTTTTCTGGCAAATCATTTAGGAATGAAATCACAATAATGACAGACATTGAATTTCAGATTTCATACCCTTCAGAAAAATGCATGCTAAAGCAAGACCTATCAACTGTCTTAAGTTTATACAAGAGCAATTGTTAGTACTGTTTGTTTATTCCCCCAATATATTTGGCCTTGTCCAGATTTCCTGCATTAAGAGGTTGAGAGGTATGTGCAAATAAATTGCTTTATATAATTAGGTATATCCAAACCTCTCAACTGTCCCCAATTTTAGCTCAAAATGTTGCTCTCCCCCTAATAATCTCTCTGCAAAATGGCAATTTTGGAAGAAACGTGGAGGGTTTACAATTAATAAATAATTGTAATGATCAGAGTTACAGATTACTTTTATTTTAGAAATGCATGTAGATTCTCTTATTTTGTCAGCTGCTCAATTTAACTGCACTATTATTAAAAAAGTGTCCCTTTTTTTGACAGGTTCCCAGCTGTATTGTGTGGCTATTTTATATTTTTGCGTCACGTTTTTGGTCTGTTTTTCATAAAAATTGTGGTTTTCTGGCAAATTACTGGCAACTCATTAAAGACTGAAGTTAGAAAATAATGACAGACATTTGAGTTTCAGATTTCATAACCTTCAGAAAATTCATACTAATGCAATACCTACTATTCTATCTTTCTAAGTTTATAAGAACAATATTTAAAAATTGTCCTTATTTTTGGGCCTTTGTCCCACTTCTATTTATGGCTTTTTCCAGATTTCTTGCTCTGAGGTTGAGAGGTATGACAAACGTGCCAGGGCCATCACCATAAGCCAGAGACATTTCAAATTGTGACATACTTGTACCCCACTCCCCCATGTAGTGGCACTGGATGTGTCCAAGCAAGAGAAGGAGCAGTTATGCAGTATAAGCATGCAAAGTGTCCCCCCATCCAAGGTAGACACAAGTACTACAGTGGCTTTTCATCTAACCTTGATTTTGCAGAATGTTCTGGTTTTCTGTCATATTTTTATACAGTTGATTTATGCTACTTGTTATTCAGAAAATCATGTTGTAGTGCATGTTGCTCTGTGTTTAAGTAGCAATGCTTTCATGACCATCAGGTAAGCTTGTCTGAGATTGTAAAATGCAAGTAAGCTTTAATAAGCATACTATTAAAGAATTATCAACATTGAAAGCCTTTTTGTTGTTGCCATGCAGAGAATATTTACATAGCTAGACAACGTATAAGCCTTAGGTATTGAAATGGATATGACAGTATTTGTATTAAAGGACAGGATTACAGTATTTTCAGGAGCTCGTTACATTTGTTGGAGACTTGCAGTCATCTTTGCAGGCTTTACCCGTAAACTAAACTGAATGCCAATCTATCATGTGTGGTACATAACCTGTGCAGTAATCCTTTAAGCAATTTATCTTGAGCTTGTTTGCTGTTAATTTTTTACTTTGATCATGTTTTCCCTATGAAACAAGTAGATAGTTGTTGGCAGACAGCACCTCAGCAGGTTTTTTTTGGATAAGAAACATTTTTACACGTGAGGATAATCTGTATCACAGAGATTGCTACGTTCAGCATGTTACTTGGTACTTTTATAAAGCTGAATACAAATTATAATTAGAACTGCAGTGCAATGAGAAGTGGTTTGAGTTGAGTGCTGCTTGTTTTTTTATACTTTATTTCGACTAGCATTCCAGTAATGTATTTAAAAAGTAATTTATTTTTTCATTCCTCACAACTTTTTTGTTTCCATCTAGATAATAAGTAAGCTGTCATGTAGCCAATGCATTGAAATATTTTTTTTTTCTTCTTCCATTCATTTTGTCTTGATTGGACTCTCATAATGACGGTTTGGCACCTAGGGCAGCGTATTTAATTAAAGTCCCAGTTTTTGTGGTTTTGAGCATAGCTCTGCCCCTTTCTAGTTGGCTGCACCCCTTCCCACTGGCCCCACCAATTCAGTTATCTCCTGCAGCCCCCCCCCTTTGATTTGAAGTCACCAGCGACCACTGGAAGTAGTAGCAAAGTATATTGTTTTTTCTTTTCTTTTTTCCTGTCATATGCTAGAATGAGTGGCTTGTGTTGACATACTGTTTGTTGAAAAGGGAAATAAGAAAATAATGGAATTTTAATTCCATACCAGGGATTTGTTAATCATAGTGTGCACTTTATCTCACTTTTTTTTTATTTGGCTCAGCTGCACTGCAGAATAGGTCTTCAGTTATCTGTAATGTTTACCAGATATGATCACATTACCAATCTTCTCATATCAAGGGAAGTGGACATTTTGCATTTTATTTTAAATAGCAAACAGTACTGCTACTATTTGCTTAACTGCTTTAAAGTGAGACTTATTTGAGTGAGAAAGTAATCTGGTTATGTCCTCTGCAGTGTCAGTCCCTGGGACACAATAAAATTATTACCGGCTGGCTTTTTGAATTTTCCTTGACGTTTAAATTGCCAAGACCTGCACATCTCTACACTCAATTTGACTGGGATATTCAGTGGGACACTTACTATCTTCTTTGCTTACTGGATTTAAGTTAATAACCAAATCCCTCCACTTCAAGGGAATTTGAATTTTTATATTTTGTTTTATAGCAAAGAGTGCTAGTAATAGCTGTTTTACTGCTTTAAACTGGATTGCTTTTTGAGATAGATTAACTTGGTTGTTGTTTTGGATGAATTCTCAGACTCCAAGGTATAAGGAAGCTGTTACTGATTGTATGGATTTTCTATTTAAATTGTTGACATCTGCTTTCCATTTGGCAGGGTCTCCTACTATGTGCTCTGCTTACTGGATTTTACCTAATTACTGATCTCCCACAACCAAGGAAGTGTATTTTATTTTAAATAACACAGTGTAATCCTGTATATTGCTTAACTTATTTAAATTGCAGTTGTTTTTTTGTGAGGGAAAGCAATTTGGTTGTGTCCTATGTGAATTCTTGGTCCCCAGGATACAAGAAGGTTGTTACAGGAAAATCCAAACAACCAATCTGTTTAAATTGCTAGAACTTGTGAGCCACTGGACTGCACAGAGATATCCATAGTGCAGCAGGGCACAATGTATTCTGCAGATGCAAGTCACCGAAAGTGAACATGGATTATGCACTTAGTGTCCCTGTTTGATACCACTCCCATACTCAAGTCCTGATTGAGCCACGTTCTTGAAGATGACTGCAGTCATTACTGTGTCACGTTTTGCCATTGTCCTGAATTGTTAAAACTCCTTTTGTGTTACCAAAATTATTGCTAGTTGCCCTAACTTTGTGGCAGAGATGATGCAGCTCTGACTGCACCCCGGATGACCAAAGATTGATTAGTTGCCCAGGAAGCTGGAAGAGACATGGAAGGGTGATTAATAGATGTCTGACTTACTTTGATGTGCCTGCCTGGGATGGAGGGTTGTGGTGCATCTTCCCCTTGTAGGGACCTGGTGCTGTAATGGACTGGTATAGGCTAGTATAGGTCTGAGAACAGCCCTCAGGAGGGCAGTGGGTCTGGCCAAGCCAGTGTAATAAGCTGTCTGAGATGGACCAAACCTCCATATCAGGGGTATAAGTAATCTCTTTGTGGTGAATTGCAGCCCAAGTCACCACCAGGGGAGGGGTTAGACAGCATTTAAAAATGTCCTAATGGCTTCCAGGATGATGGCAAAGCTGTCATCTATCTTATCCCTTGGGAAACATTTCTCAGCTTGTGAGGAATGAATGTGTCAGTCAATCATAGGTAGCGGACAGTTGACAGGCAGCTGGAAAAAATTACAAAAAAAACATTACTAGTTAGCATTGTAACCCCATGGACTTAAGACCCCTTTCATGAACCTATTGGTGAAACTACTAACTACACATTTGTGTTTCCTGCCAGTCTTTAAGAACCAGACCAGCTTAGCTGACATGGAAGAAAATCAACTTGTATTGTTTTTATTCCCAGCCTCACAGCACTTGGTATCCTTTTGCAGTACAGAAAGTGTACAACGTTTCACTGACAGTAAACTTCTACTAGAATTATTTACCTAGTAGAGTGTGCTTCTCTGAGACTTGCAAGTACTTACACAACATGGAGGCCACCCTTTCACCTAAAGAGATTGTCTTGTGGTACAGATATGTGTGGTGTACAAACACAAAACCAACATACGCTGGGACTGGAAAAATTACTTCTCAAACTTCTTTGAATCATGAACATAAAGTCTTTAAAGAAATACATAACCACCCTAACACACTAGAGTCACCAGGCTATAGATTGGAAACCCTGTGAGTACTAACAGAAAACTCCTGGTAATGACTAACACTATTGTTAGGCACACACACACTCCATGCTTACAAGTTAAGACAGGGATAGGGTGACAGTTGTCTCTCCAGTGCTAGGATTTGTAATGTAATGATGTCTCTTCAGTCCTACACACCAGGCCAACATGAATACAACCCAGTAGTAGCCTATGTAATGTAGAATGGCATGCAGTGTTCAATCCTGTGGGACATTCAGGAAGACAAGTTGTATCTCAATACGCATATGTTAAATACAGGTAAGACTCTGGTCCTGAATGAAGAATACCTAAATACATTCTAGGCAGGTCCAGTATGTATCAACCAGGAGTGAGACTGCATGCTAGCATGCTTCATAAAAGATGGCCTTTCCCTCACAAACCATGGCTTTTGCTTAACAGGCAAAGCCCCCGCTGTCCATCGTTTCAGGCAAAGTCCATTTAGTGGACATCCCAACATGAGACCCAAGTGCAACAAATTCCAAATCTGACTGCATCAAGACAGGTCATCTCAATGCCATGTATTGCATAACCTTCAGAGTCTTCTATAACTTGAACACAGCCATGTTTGTGTTGTAAATGAGACAATGTCATTGTAAGGACTGAAGTCTCTTGTAATTTGGTTTATTACTTGCCATGCATCAAGGTCTGGAGGAACTGTGGGGGTGTCCCTTATTTGTCAAGGACTGTGTTATTTCTAGGCAAATCTGTGGTCATCCAACAAAATGAACTTATTGAACTCCAAACTAGCACTAAACAAAACAAATTATTAGTTTACTGCCTGCTGCAAGACACCTTCCATGGCTTCAGAAGATTACAAGAGATTCCTAATGGCACTCCCCAAACTACCCATAATGGGAAAAAAAAAAACTTTTATGATGGGTGATTTCAACTGTCCATTGATGAACTGTTTCATGTAAAGCTCTAAAGTTAGGTATCCCCATAGAATTCTAGAATTAATAAATTATTAATCTGTAAAACAAAGAAGCCAATCCAGCAGGTGTAGGAACATTCTTAACCCTGTTCTTATCAACATATCCCAGGCATGTCATTCTTAAAAAAATTAAATCTCTGGTTAAATCTGACCTTGAATTAATGATCTTCCTTCTTAACTCATCTAACCCTGAAGAACAAGAGACTAATTAATCCCTTTGCTTCCTGAGGTCTTGTAAACCAGGGAATTACTTGTTTACTGAGAACGTTCCTTCAAAATCCTCTACTACAAACAACCTTTGCAAGATTTTCAGTACTGAATAACTGATAGAGTTTCAAACAAGTGTGGGACTGACAAAAGTACTGCAGAATAAGGGGTCCATCACAGAACAAGAAGAGGAACAATTGCACAGTGCTAAAGAGAAAATAAGGGAGCATTTGAATAATATGCATAAGATTAAAAAGATTGCTGTTAAACAATTAGTTTTTAATAACTCCAGTGCACACAACTTTAAGCACAATGACTTTGGGAACATAATTTAGAAAGGGTTGTTACCAACAAGACAAGAAAATAATGGAGATCCTATACAGGTTTTACAGATTTTTCAGAAAGATTTGGCAATGTGAACAGGTTATAAATCAAAGAGGAAAGCGGTAATGAAACAGGAGGAAAGTTTGAGAAATAAGGAGAGAAGAGGATTTTGGATGCAGATACTTGAGAATAACAACCATATAGATTATTATATTCTAAAGTTGCAGAAGCTATTCTAAGAAAGTCAACACAGGAATGGAGAAAGGAAATTTTATCAACAGGGATTAAAATGATAATTAGTAGGACACATAAAATACTACACAATAATTATACAATTCAATTAGAGGAGGTTAGAAAAGCTTGGCAAGAGATACTGGAAAGGCAATTTATAAAACAACAATTGGAAGACATCTGTATAGTTCCTAAGTATGCAACAAAGTCCAGGAGGTTTAGACATTTTACTTGGAAGTGTTTACATGGATATTTTTATATCCAAACCAACACGAAACTTTGCAGTGTGAAGGGTGTGATGTTCACTTCCTAAGTTATGCACTTAGTTCACTTAATAAAAATTGAACTGTAAAATATAACTATAAAATACGTGCTCTACAATAATCAAATAGAAAACAGCAGGTAGTACACAGCTGAGTTAGAAATGGAACATCCTTTATTGAAACTGATTATTGATTTTTGATATTATTAATATTTTTATATCCCAAGCATAATTCATAGATGTTTTTCTTGAGGTAGATAGTAAATGTTGAAGGAATGATGGAAATGAGAGAGGTAACTGGGAACATGACTTTTAGGAGTGTAACATATTGGTGGATTTTAAAAATTCCTTACAAAATAAACTGAAAAATGTGGGAGGAGCAAGTAAGTGGCTGTATTTAAATTATTACTATTAAATTGGGACACAAGATCAGAATTGCTTACACATTTATACATAGTACAGCCTAAGTTTAATGCTGTTAACTGTCAAAAACAATTTCCAAAAATGGAAATCAACTAATTGAAGTACTGAATATTACAAAGGAGATAAAAGAACCAGAGGTAGAATCTTTAGAAAAGGGAAGGAACAAATTTCATAGAAGTTAAACTGAATTGTGAGAATAATACATGCAAAATAATGTTCAAGAGGAGGAGTCAGGTTTAAATAAAGGCGGGAATTTGGGCAACTTATATAATAGAGTGAGTAATTGTTAAAAAGAAAGAAAACTTGCACATAATGTATAATGCATGAATATGAAAATGTTCATATGGTTTGTTTTCTATTAATGTATGTGTGCCTATGTTGTAAGTGATAATTTAATGAAGTGCTTAAAACACTCTGTGATGAGCTATCAGAATTTACTTGTGTTACTTACACAGTTGAGTTCCCAACATCTAACCTTGTATAGTTGTGGCAGTCCCTCATGAACCATACATATTGGAAATTTTGAAAGCAACCCATCTTTTTTAGACATAGGCAATCATACATTTACATAAATGAAAACAAATCATATTGGGACCCCTACTGTTTGGCATCTACATCTCAGAGGTCAAGGCAAAGACAAAAGGCCTGTGGCTGACCAAGTTTGCGGACAACTGTAAGTTGGGTTCTGTCACTGACTCCCCAAATGATGTTAACATACTGCAAGAGGGTTTCACAGCAACAAATGACTGGTGCCAAAGTCATGGCTTTAAGTTAAATGCAAAAAAAATTTATTATCATACCATTTAGCAGAAACACGACCCCTACTGATTACATCAATGGCAACCCCCTAAGCACACAACCTGTGGGGAGAGACCTGAGTACACAGGTTGAAAACAATCTCACATTCGATCATCATGTAGTGGCAGTAGTCAGAAAAGCCTTTTACTTGGCTCATCTCACAAGTAAAGGGATTGTACCAAGAAAAAAGGGGGTTATTACCTCTCTGTACTCATTAGGCCAAAAATTGAGTATAACGCCCCATTTGGTATGTACCTCTCCAAACACCTAGACCAACTGGAAAGGCCACAGAAATACCTCACAAAGAGAATCCATGGCCTCCAACACCTGTTCTATGTGGACAGGCTCAATTCACTATCACCCTAGTTGGTATCATACAGATTACTCAGAGGAGATCTGTGTCTCACCTACAAGGCAATCTTGGACCCTGCCTTCTAGAGATGCTCCATATCTGTAAGTCTAATTTCTCGTACATTACCCACTCAAAAGGCCTAAATGTAATATGCAACATCAACAAAACCTGCTGGAGAGACAGATTTGTCTCCCAGAGGCTGCCCTGTCTCTGAAATAGACTTCCCATACACGTCAAACAGAGTATCTTGCTGACCTTCTTCAAGAGCAACCTTGATGAGTGGATGGGAAACCACAAATTTGTCTCGGGTGTCCCACCTGTGTCCCTCACTGACAGGGATGACAGTTGCTGACTGAGATTTTTTTTGGGGGGGATAAACTCTTGGTTAGGCTTATAAGGACCCCAGGGCCATTAGCCTAGTAACCTCCTATGATCCTATGATATTGATACAGTTCCAGTTGCAAGTATTTTACATCACAAACCGTATTGGCACAATGTTAGTTGCAAACATTATACATCACTTTTAATGTACGCAATCACTGTCAGTCAAACATTACATATACCTTACTCAAATCCTGCCATCTTTTAAACCTCATTCCTCCTGTGTATGTATTGTTCCCACAGTTCCCATTTTTCTATGTAATTTGCTCCTTCCCTTTTCTAAAGATCCCAAATCCAGTTATTTTATCTCTGTCACTATATTCACTACTTCTAGTACGGTTGGCTTAGACTTTTATTTCCATTTTTTAGCAATGGCTTTTTTGGCAGCTACTATAATTAGACTCAGCAAGGCCTTACTATGTCTACGCAATTCCGATTCTGTATCAAATCTAAATTTTAGGCATCTTCCCATTGTATTACCTTTTCCTCACTAGTTATTTGCTCACAATAACTTGGTTCCTTTGCCAGTTTTCTCCTATAAATTCCAGCCCCCTCTTGCCTATTGTCTGTATCCCTAGTTCTATTCATCTCTATCAGCAGAATCTCCTTTCTCCATTCTCATGTTGGCTTAGTTCTCAGAATACTTTCTACTACTTTATGAATATAACATTCTGTATGATTACTGTTATTCTCCTTAAAGGTCTGCATCCAAAATCCCAGTCTCTCCTTCCTTCTTGAGCTTCCCCCATTTCATCATCATCCCTTTCCACTTTGAATTATTGATTTCTGCTTGTGCTATGTATAGAAGCCTTAATTGTGTACCTCTGAAATATCCCTTCAAATTGGCCAATCCCAATCCACCTTGTTTTATTGGAAGAATCAGCTTATGCCACTTGACCCTTGCTGTTTTCCTCTCCCAGATAAAATCCTTCAGCTCTTTATTAACTGCTATCCACAACTTCTCCTCTAGTTGCTAAAAATATGCCTGACCTGTGTACAAGGGACTAAAAACATTTTAACTGCTTGTATCTTACTATCCATATCCATATAACAGAGCTAACAATTTCTCAGTTTTTGTATTATCTTTTGTTTAGTCTCTTCCCACATACCCTTAGCTGCCATACCAAAATCATTTTTAATCCATACTGCTAAATACTTCACTTAATCATGTCCCCATAGCTAAACCAGTTTGTGTGTGGGTACATAATTTAGCACTACTGCCTTTGTTTTAGCTTCATTAATTTTGTATCCAAAAAGATTTGAAACTGTCTCAAAATGTTCCACAACATTATAATGTAATGTTCTGGTTTTATCAGGTATAAAATAATAACATCAGCAAATAGATCCAGCTTTTCTTGACTACCATATCAATTACATCCTTGAATTTCTGAGTCCCTTATTTTCTTTGCTAATGGTTTAAACATAATGCAAATAACAAAGGGAAAACAGGATAACCCTGCCTGGTTCTTCTGCTCAAACAGAAATTATCAGAGAGGAACCCACCCACTTTAATTTTGCCTCTAATCCCTCATAATTAACCTTATAATTTTATCAGCAAATGCAAATGCTTCCATTGCTCGGCCCATAAAGTCCCAGCTGACTATGTCAAATGCTTTCTCTGCATCAAGACCCACTGACAACAGTGCCATTTTCTTATATTTTGCTTCTGTCTGGATCATCAATGTTCTGTTAATGTTGTCAAATATTTGCCTCCCCTCCACAAAACCACATTGATCCATATCTATCTGTTTTGGCATAACTTTTGCCATTCTTTTAGCCATTATAGACATTAACATTTTATAATCATATGAAATGGGCCTGTATGAAGCTGGATCTGATGGATTGTTACCCTCTTTAGGTATTACAGCTACCACTGTTTTCTTCCAGCATGTTGGTACTTCTCCTCCACTTAAAATACTGTTAAACAAAACCTTCCAGATCTTTATCAGTTTTTTCCCTCCTACCTTCCAAACTTCCACAGGAGTACCATCTATTCCTAGGGACTTTCCTGTAGATTGGTTATACATCACAATTTTTATCTCATCTTATCCTATCCTGTTATTAGTTGAGCTTCATCCACCTCTAACCTTGGCATATTTAATTCTTCCATAAGCATTTCCATTTGTACCTTTTATTGACTTCTATATTTCTCTGCTTTATACAGACTTTCATGGAATTTCTGAAATATTTCTAATACATCTATTAGATCTCGTGTTATTGTCCTTGTCAAAGGCTCCCTAAGCTTGGCGGCAGCCCTTTCTACTTTCTGTTGCCTGAGTCGTTGTGCTAAAAGTTTTTGTGCTCTAGAATTATTATCAAAAAACAATTGCTTAACAGCAATCATTCTAAACTCAATCATATTATCAAGGTAATCCCTTATTTTCTGTTTAGCATTCTGCAGTTGTTCCTCTTCTTGCTCTGTGGATTCCCCCTATTTTGAAATACTTTAACATGTCAGTCCCTCTAAATAATTCTTTTCACTTCTAAAACATATCTCCATTTATTTTGTTTCCATCCTATTTTTAAACTTCATTTTAATTTTATTTCACTCCCTAGCTATATTTTTAGAATAATTTCCACTATCCATTCCTTAAATTCCTCTCATTTCAACAGATAGGTGGGACAGTGCCAGTGTCTCATTATTTCATTACCATGTGTTTTTATTTTAGTTATTATTGGTACAAGATCTCAAATAGTTATTGGGTGTGTGTTAAGATCTTCAATTAAATGTATATGTTCCTGTGAAATGCAAATTCTGTCTAGCCTAGCCCAGTTTCTGTATCTTGGGGAATAATATGTAAATTCACTCAGAACTCCTATTACTGAATTCATATCTTTATTATTTTTTTAAGACAAAACACAGAGTTAAGAGCTTTCACGTTTACAAGAGCTTCATCAGAACAAAAAAACACACATTCAGATGACTTTTTTTTAAATAAAATTTTATTAATTAAAGATGTTTCCTTTCCTATATTTTTTTAAAGGGTTTGCGTGGTATATTGATTACACAGCTGAAAAAAAAAAGGAAATTAATTTATTTATTGACTCGGTTTGGTTTTGATTTTATTTTTTTTTTTTTAAAAAACATGATGCCCAAATTATGCAAAACGATGGCTGAAGTTGAAAGGTTTTGCATCATTTACACAGGATTTTTTTTTTTTCAGTGGGGAGAATTTATATTTTAAACAGTTTGAGTCAGCAGAGTATAAAGCTAATAAAGCATTTGATAGTTCTATGTAAGAATTTGATCTTCCATACCAAATACATTCATAAATTTCTTAAAGAATCTACCCTTCTTCATTGTATTTTCCCTTCTGGGCCCCACAGACATATCTCCACTGTGGCAAATCAAATTATTGTCCTCACCTATAAGTAATATTCCTTTTAGAAAGCTGATTACTTCTCCTAGAATGTACTTAAGCTCCATTATAGCAATTTTATGTGGAATATAAATACACACCAGTGTAATCCTCCTCCCTTGTCAGTAGCCCCTTAGTACTATAAATCTACCATTATTATTTTTGTATCATCTTCTATCACTACTGGAGCTCCTCTTCCAATTAATACAAGTACTCCTCTTTTCCTTTGCTCCAAGGTTTTGATGAATAACCATCTTGAAAACCTTTCTTTATCAAATTTACATGTTCAGTTCTTTCCAAGGGTGTCTCTTGTAGCGTAAGTATTTGCACTCTACATTTTTTTATTCTAGTTCACTAATCTATCTTTTTTAGATTTATCTGTGAGACCATTCACATTTAAACACATTACAAAAAGCATCATTGTCTTAAAAATCATTATTCCCACCTTTAATGTATAACAGCTTTTGAGTTGAATGTCTAGTTCCAGCTTTTGTGTTACATGAATACACTTTTTGGCAGGTTGATCTTTTATACAGTTGATTCTTGTCATATCCATTTGAGCCTGTGTCACATCTTACAAAACTTTTTGTTTTATTGAAAGCCCTCAAACAAAAAAGGAAACACACCCACAATATCCCCATAAAACCTATTAAGTTAATAATCACACAAACATATGTACATCTTCAAATATTGAAGTTTTAACCTGTTAATAGGAACAAATGTTCCAAACTGACAGCCATATTCACAAACCTGAGATAACCTAAAATAAAGGTTATCCATGCTATGATGCATGGTGCAGCCTGTGCTTCTACTAAGTGCTGTCTGGTTTTGTCTTATCTTTATATCTCTATTAGCTATGAAAACACCTGAATGCTTTCAGAGAAAGTACAGTTGTGTACACTTACCATAAATGTAGATGTTCATGTGTATTCACTGTTGCAGTAATTACATTTGGGTAATCTGATGGCAGGTTGCCCTCAGTCAGCCTGATTAACAAAGTCTTGGGTCTTGCATCAGTTGCTGTCCCTTCTTCCATGATGTCAGGTCATCAGGGGTATAAAATATGCAGCCGACGCCATTACTTCAGTTTTTCTTGCCCCCCAAATGGGGAGCAAAATACATATAATTAGAAACACAACAATATATCTTCAAACAAAAGCAAATACTCCAAAAAGGCTTTTAAGCACAGTAAAAGAAAGAAGAGGTATAGTAAAAGAAAAACAGGAGGCTGGAGGGAGAGTAAACAGGATTGCAACAGTGAATATGCTCGAACATCTACATTTATGGTAAATGTACACAACTGTACTATGTTCATCATGTTTCACTGTTGGAGTCATTACATTTGGGTAGATTCTAAAAGCTAAGGTTGGGAGGATGGATTTATACAGCATTAGGAACAGCTATAAGGCCCTGAAAAACAGCAGTGGCAAAGCCAGCTCTGGATTTAGAGAAAATTGGTAAGTGATAATGCTTGGTGAAAGTATGAACTGAACTCCAGGTAGCAGCTTCTAGAATATCCCTGGTAGGAACACCTCTGAGAAAGGCTGCTGTAGTAGATGCAGCCCTGGGGGAATGAGATCTGATCCCCTAGGGGATAAGTTTTCCATGGTGCTTATAACAGAAATGAATACAATGGCTTATCCATTTAGAAATAGTTTGCTTTGAAATAGCCTTCCCCTCTGCCCCTGGAGCAAATACTACCAGCAGTTCAGATTTTCTTTGAGATTTAGTCCTGGCCAAGTAGAATCTAAGTTGTCTGTGTACATCCAATGAATGCAGAATCCACTCTCCCTTGTTCTGTGGATTGGGAAAGAAAGTTGGCAAATGAATAGACTGATTAAGAGCCACACTGGATACCACCTTGGGCACAAATGATGGATTGGTCCTGAGTGACACCCTGTCTGCAAGAAATATGAAGAAAGGCTCCACTGCCATAAGGACCTGCAATTCAGATATCCTTCTAGTTGAAGTGATTGCTAAAGGTAAGGCTGCTTTCCAGGAAAGAAAATTTAAGTCTGCAGTTGCAGATGGCTAGAAAGGAGGTAGAGTGAGTTTCTCCAATACAAAGTTAAGGTCCCAGGCAGGGGTTGGAGCTCTCCTGGGGGGGTCTCAAGTTTTTGGCCCCTCTGAGATACTGCTTTAGAAGAGGATGAGAGAAGGGGGGGTCTGTGTTGTAATGAGCTGAAATGGCTGAGGCATGGATTTTTATGGAAGAAAAAGACAAGCCCATGTGCAGCATCTCAGTTAAGTATTGCAAAATCTGAGGTAAATTGGGCACTGCTGTGCTCATCCCTTGAGATTGATTCCAGGCACAGAATCTTTTCCATTTGTCAGCATAAGATTTTCTAGTACTAGGTCTTCTCACCTCCAAAATGACATCCATCACAGTTTTGCTGAGGGATGCTAAGGGGGAATTTAAATGATTAGCCAAGCTGCAAGATTCAATGTTTGGAGCTGAGGTTGCAGAATTTGGTTCTCCTGCTGAGACAGTAAGGAAGGTGTCTGAGGCAGGTGCCATGGAGAAATATGTGACACACTGTGCAGGAGTGGGTACCAGTGTAGGAGAGGCCAGTCTGGAGAAATCAAAATCATTTTTGGTTTGTCCTGTCTGACTTTTAGTAGAACTTTTGAGAGCAAAGGCAGAGGGGGAAAGGCAGAGACTGATAGGTTTTTCCAGCTGAAGGACAGGGCATCCACTTTCCAGTCTTTTTTGTGATGAGTTCTTGTGCAAAATTTGTCCAGCTGGCAGTCCTGGGATGAGGCAGAAAGATATATGTCTGGGCTCCCCCATTTGCGTGTCAACATGTTGAAAATCTGTGGTTCCAGTTTCCATTCATGAGGGTCCATGAGATTTTTGCTTAGTTTGTCTGCCAGAACATTCTGCTTTCCTGGCAGGAATTGAGCTTGTAGGTGTACTTGGTAGCTCAACGCCGTGTTCCACAATGCCATGGCTAGTCTGCAGAGGGGGTAGGAATGTATACCCCCCTGCTTGTTTATGTACCACATAACCATGGTGTTGTCCGTCTTTATCAGTAATTGTCCTGGAAGAAGGTAGTCCTTGAAGACTGTTAGTGCATTCTGTACAGCTAGTATTTCTTTTTGATTGATATGAAGGTGTATTTGTTTTGGGCTCCATTTGCCCTGAATGCACTTCCATGTCAGATGAGCCCCCCATGTATAGTCTGATGCATCTGTAGTTAGGGTTTGGGTGGCATGGGGTGGTGTGAATGGCAGTCCCTTGTTTTGGTGGCAGGCCTCTGCCCACCATAAGATCTCTAGGTGCAGGCAAGGTATGATAGGAATCATTGTTTCCAGGCTGTGACAATGTTGACTCCATAAACTTTTTAAGTACCACTGAAGTTTCCTCATATGCAGTTTTGCATATGGAATTAGAAGAATGCAGGAGGCCATGAACCCCAAGGCTTGCAGTATTTGCCTTGCAGATAGCAGGGTTTTTGTGGCCACCTGTTTGAAGTAAGTCACCAAATGAATTTGCTTTTCTGGCATAAGGAAAGCCATCTGGGCAGTTGTATTCAAGCTTGCACCAAGGAATGTAATCTTTTGAGAGGATACCAGTTGAGATTTATTTTCATTTATGGTGTACCCTAGACAGGTTAGAACTCTTTTTACAAATGCCAGATGTTCTAGAAGAATGGCCTGTTTTTTTGCCTGAATTAGACAATCATCCAGGTAAGGATATATTTGAATATTTCTTTGCCTGCAAAACACAATTACCGGAGCCAAGCACTTTGTGAATACCCTGGGCACAGTAGACAAGCCAAAGGGCAGTGCAGAGAACTGATAATGCATGCAGCCTGCTTTGAAACATAGGAATCTTCTGCAAGATCCACTTAGAAATAGTCTGCTTTGATATAGCCTTCCCCTCTGACCCTGCAGCAAATGCTACCAGTAGTTGCTCAGACTTTCTTAGAGATTTGGTCCTGTTTAAGTAGAATCTTAGTTGTCTGTGTATGTCCAATGAATGCAGAATCCGCTCCCCCTTGTTCTGCGGATTTGGGTAAAATGTTGGCAGGTGAATTGTCTGGTTAAGAGCCACACTGGATACCACCTTAGGCATAAAAGAAGGATTGGTCCTGAGGGACACCCTGTCTGGGTAAAATGTAATAAAAGGTTCCACAGCTATGAGAGCCTGTAGTTCTGAAACCCTTCTTGCTGAAGTGACTGTCAAGAGAAAAGCTGTTTTCCAAGATAGAAATTTTATATCCGCAGTAGCTGCTGGTTCAAAAGGAGGCAGGGTGAGTTTTTCCAGCACAAAATTGAGGTCCCATGCAGGAGTTGGTGATCTTCTGGAAGGCCTTAAATGATGAGAAAAGATGGGAGGCTCTGTGTTGTAATGAGCTGAGATGGCAGAGGCATGGATTTGTATTGAAGAAAAAGATAGGCCCTTGTCAAGTATCTCAGTCAAATATTGTAAAATCTGAGGAATATTGGGCTTTGCTGTGTCTGTTCCTTGTGTTTGGTTCCAAGCACAGAATCTCTTCCATTTATCAACATAAGATTTTCTAGTACTAGGCCTTCTGGCTTCCAAAATGACATCCATCAAAGATTTACTGAGAGGTTGAAATAAAGCAGCATGCTATTAACCAAATCAGAATCCAAAACAGCAAAAAAATGATGGCAGCACCAGGAAATAACGTTCAAGATTTAATCCAAAAGTTCAAGACAATATTCCAGTAAAATACAAGCCAAAAGTAAGCGCTTTCATCTCCTGCACTGGAAACTTCTTCAGACTAATGGCTTACACATACACATCACCTATTTATATACTAAAATAGCAGTCAATTAAACATAATTGGCAATTAATCATTAAAAGCTCAAATAGCAGTTCTTAAAACAACAGTCAGCCTAATGCTGACAAATACCTCTAACTAAAATCCCTAATGCTTCAGTCCCTTCCTTTTTAAATACATAATAAATTCTTCTCTACTATTAAGTCTTGGGGGGAAAACATGCATTTAATCTAACCTGCCAGCAGTATTCCAACCACCCTAATTCTTCTTCTACATTAATACTTTTGACATTAGAATGCACTGAATCTATTACCAAACACTTAAAGTTGATTTTACATCTATTTTCCACATAATGCTTACCCATAGCGTTTTTTACATCACCCTTACCAATGGCATAGTGGTGTTCATAAATTCTCTTATATAATTCTCTTTTAGTTTTACCTACATAAAAGGAGCTACATTCTACACATATTAATACATAAACAACATTTTCAGATCTACATGTGAATCTACCTGGGATGTCTACTAAAATTTTATCAAGTGTAATTTCATGACTATCTATATATAAATATTGGCAATAATTACAATTGAAGCACTTTACCATTCCTTTCCTTTCTTCCACAGCCTTATTTTTATTTAACTTCTTTTGAAAAAAGTCTTTATAAAGTTTTTCGCTCTTCTTTGTACAAATTTGGGTTCATCTCCTAATTTCTGTATGATTTCACTTTTTCTTTTAATATTCCCCAATTCCTTCTGACTATACTTTTAATTGTATTAGAATCTGTGCTATTTTGTAATACTAAAGCTGTGGTGAAATCTACAGAAATTTTCTCCTTTAGTTTATCTACAATTATATTATTTCTTTTCAAAATTTCTTCTGCCATCACCTTATCTACCATCTCTTGGGGGTAACCTCTAGTTAACATTCTTTTGCAAAAGTTATCAGCCTCAACATGAAATATTTCATCATCTTTCGTCAAATTGCTAATTATATTTATTTGACCTTTGACAATGTTCCACTTGGTCTTTTTTGGATGTAAACTTGAATAATGTAAATACATATTGTTTTGAAATTCTTTTTTATGAATTTTAGAAACTAATTTACCATCTGTTTTGTAAATCATAAGGTCTAAAAAATTAATTCTTTCTGTACTAAAATTGTGTGTAAACTTAATATAGGAACAGACATTGTTAATATATTTCAAAAATTCATTTAATTCGTCAACAGTGCCATCCCATATTATCAGAACATCGTCAATAAATCTCAACATTTTAATAATATTTTTTGCAAAAACACTTTCAAAGATATTGGCTGACTCCCATCCCTGCATAAAAATGTTAGCATTACTAGGGGCTAATGCAGCACCCATAGCAACCCCATTTGTTTGCACAAATAATTGATCATAAAATTCTAAGGAATTGTAGCTCAAGACCAAATCAATCATCTCCATAAGCAGTTCCACTGTATTAGAAGAAAATTCTCTCGATTTCAGTAGCTCCATTCTAACCATCTCCATGCCTTCTTGTTTGGTATCATTGTATATAAAGAAGTAATGTCTAAAGTTAGTAATATATCTGAGTCAGAGACCGTAATATCATTTAGTTTATTCATACAGTCATAACTGTCTTTTATATATGTGACGCTCTTAGGTATCACTTTGTCTCTACTATTTGGTGTAAAGGAGGAGAATCATCAATTTTTTGGGTTGTGGGTATTCCAAAAAAATCCTACTGATCTGGGATTTTTATTAGTTATATATTTCTTTTCATTTCTCATTCGATTCTTCCCATAGAACCATCATCTTATGCATGATTCTAATAATACAAAATCCTTCTTTATTTCTATTAGATTAACTGGTTTCAGACATTGCTTTCATTTTCTTTCATAATCATCTCTGTCAAACAAAACCACCGAACCTCCCTTATCAGCCTTAAAAATAAGTATGTTTTCATCTTTAACTAAGGCATGAAAAATTTCTGTCTCTATAAAACTTTTTGGTTTTCCTTTGACACAACTCCTCATTTAATTTATGTAAGTTCTCTTGTATAAGGACCATTTTACTATTAAAATTGTCCCTAGAAGTATTGTCTTTGAGCATATCATAATTCGTTTTAACTTTAGTAGTTATATCATCTATTTTGCTTATATTGGCATCACGCAACAGTTCCATATATTGTAGTCCTGCCCTTTCAAGCCATTTGTCAGTAAATTCCTTAGGTAAATCTTTACCCACTGGCAAGTTTTTTATTCTCAGCCCTCTAGGGACTTGTTGAACTTTTAAACAATTTTCAAAGAATAAATTGTCCCACTGAAGACGTTTAAGGGACAACAAATCTTTCTCTAACAAGTTAAACTTCTCTTGCATATTGTAAACAGTACTCGTACTTGATTCCGGTGCAACATGCCCCTCAAGAGAAAAAGAATTAACAGGCGGGGCTAAACACCCCCTCAATAAATCTTCATCATTACTAATGTTCAGCATAGTTCTTCTTTGATTCTTATTGATAGAATTTACAGTACCTTCTTCATTCACAATGAATGAACCACTCGGGGTATCGTTCAAAACACAGCCGGCGAAACTGCAGCAAAACTGAAGCAGAACCTCTATCCATGATTGCCACGCTGCAACAAACACTTAATAATAGAAAAGAATTTATTATGTATTTAAAAAGGAAGGGACTGAAGCATTAGGGATTTTAGTTAGAGGTATTTGTCAGCATTAGGCTGACTGTTGTTTTAAGAACTGCTATTTGAGCTTTTAATGATTAATTGCCAATTATGTTTAATTGACTGCTATTTTAGTATATAAATAGGTTATGTGTATGTGTAAGCCATTAGTCTGAAGAAGTCTCCAGTGCAGGAGACAAAAGTGTTTACTTTTGGCTTGTATTTTACTGGAATACTGTCTTGAACTTTTGGATTAAATCTTGAACATTATTTCCTGGTGCTGCCATTGTTTTTTTGCTGTTTTGGATTTACTGAGAGGTGTTTGAATAATTAAATGATCAGCCATGCTGCAAGATTCAGAGTTTGGAGCCGAGTGTGCAGATTTTGTTTGTTCTGCTGAGACAGTAGATGAGGTATTGAGGCATGTACCAAGGAGGAAGTAGAGACATACTCCTTAGAAGTGGGTACCAGTGCTGGAGAGGCCAGTCCGGAGCAACTAGGATCATTTTTGTTTTTTCCTGTCTGACTTTTAGTAAGACCTTGGAGAGAAGAGGCAGAGGGTGAAAGGCATAGACTGATAGGTTTTTCCAACTGAAGGATAGGGCATCCACTTTCCATGCCTTTTTGTGATGAGATCTTGTGCAGAATTTGTCCAACTGATAATTTTGGGGAGAGGCAAATAGATATATGTCTGGGCTCCCCCATTTCTGTGTTAACATGCTGAAGATTTGTGGATCCAGTTTCCATTCGTGCAGGTCCATAAGATTTCTGCTTAGGTCGTCTGCCAGAGTATTTTGTTTTCTTGGCAGGTACTGAGCTTGACGTTGTATTTGGTAAGTCAAAGCTGTGTTTCACAATGCCATGGCTAGTCTGCAAACAGGGTAGGAATGTGTACCAACCTGCTTGTTTATATACCACATAACCATGGTGTTGTCCGTCGTTACCAGTAGTTGTGCTGGATGAAGTAAATCCTTGAAGGCTGTCAGAGCATTCTGAACAGCTAGCATCTCTTTCTGGTTGATATGCAGATGCATTTGTTTTGGGCTCCATTTACCCTGAATGCATCTTACTGCCAGGTGGGCCCCCCCAAGCATAGTCTGATGCATCTGTAGTTAGGGTGTGGGTGGCAGGGGGTAGAGTGAATGACAGTCCCTTGTTTTGATGACATGTCTCTGCTCACCAAAGAAACTCCTGTTGTAGGCAGGGAATGAGATGAATCATTGTTTCCAGACTGTGACAATGTTGACTCCATAAACTTTTTAGGTACCATTGAAGTTTCCTCATATGCAGTCTCGCATATGGAATTAGTAGAATGCAGGATGCCATGAACCCCAAAGCCTGCAGAATTTGTCTTGCAAATAACAGGGTTTTTGTTGGCATTTGTTTGAAGTATGTTGTCAGTTGCCTTTGTTTGTCTGGCGTAAGGTAAGCCATCTGGGCAGTTGTATTCAAGCTTGCACCCAGGAATGTAATTATTTGAGAGGGTACCACTTGTGATTTCTTTTCATTTACAGTGTACCCTAGGCATGTTAGAAGCCTTTTTACAAACGCCAGATGTTGAAGAGTGTCCTTGTCCTCTGCTTGAATGAGACAGTCATCCAGATAAGGGTAAATTTGTATGCTTCTTTGTCTGCAGAATGCAATTACTGGTGCCGGGCACTTTGTGAACACCCTGGGCACAGTAGATAAGCCAAAGGGCAGTGTAGAGAATTGGTAATGCAAAAAACCTGCTTTGAAGCGGTGGTATCTTCTGCATAATTCCTTACTGGGATATGCAGGTATGCCTTTTTTAAGTCTAGAGTCACTAACCAAGTGTTCCTGCCCAGCATAGGCAGTAGCTGTTATAAAGTCAGCATTTTGAATGTTGGAATGTCCAGGAACATGTTCAAAATCGATAAGTCCAGTACTGGATGCAAATAATTGTCTTTTCTGGGTACCAGGAAAAGTCTTGAATAAAAAAACTTGTCCTTTTTCCTTTTCTGGTACTGGTGGAATAGCCCCCATATCCATGAGGGACATAACTTGTTTCTGAGCCTCTGCCCACTGATTCTGTGGCAGATCTGGCCATCTGTTTGGAATTGGAAAAGTATGGAAATGAAATCTGTACCCCTGGGATACTATGTTTAATACTCACTTGTCCTGGGTAATTAACTGCCAATTTTGAGCATGAAGTGCAAGTTTTCCCCCCAAGGGGGCTGCCAAAAGATAAGTGCTTGGTGATGGTAAAGGAAAGTCATTGAGACTGCTTACTGTGGGGTTGTGCTTTGTTTCCTCCAGATTTGAAGGTGGAGGCACCCCATTGCTTTGACCTGTAAGAACCCTGTGATTAGTATCTGGAGCCTTTTGAGCACCTGGATTTGCCTTGAGTGGCTCTGTTGGACACAGGAAAGGACCAATTTTTAGTAGGCCAGTGCCTACTGAACCTGGGTGGCTGCACTTTCAAGAAATCTTTTACAGTTTTCATAGATTTAGCTTTGTCTTCCATTTTCTTTAAAACCTCTTCTGCCTTATTACCAAACAGAGTATCATGCTGCAAGGGGGCATCCAACAATTTAGCTTTAACATGATCAGGCAGATTTTGCTCCTTGAGCCAGGCATGCCTTCTAATCACAGATCCAGTAACTGTGGCCCTGCAAGAGGCCTCCAAGGAACCAAAACCACATTGCAAAGTATGCTTTCCAACCTGTTCTGCTGAATGCAATAATTCCTGTAACTCTTTATTTTCCACACAATCAGAAATCAACATCATTTTCTGTTTCAGTACGCCCATAACATGCTGTTGATATTTAAGCATATGAAACTGGCAGTTTAAGGCCCTGATTGCCAAGGTAGCAGGCGTATAAACCTTCTTTCCCCATCTATCCAGTGCCCTGGAATCTCTATCAGAGGGGGTAGGAGTTTTGACTATAGAGGCCTTTACACCCTTGGGACCCTGTGAAATAGTCTCAGGATCAGCAGCAGGATTTTTGAAGAGAAATTTGTGGGAGTCAGGAACCCTGTAATATCTATCTGGCTTACTAGGAGCCAGAGGTAGGGAATCAGGAGCCATCCGAAAACACATCATCAACAATGTCTAATACAGGAGGTATTGCCAAAGGCCTATGCTGAGGAAGAAGAAGAAAATCCCTAAGCCTTTTTTTTGATTCAGAGAAGTCCTGACTCTCCTAGTGAAAATGTTCCCTTAAAGTATGTAAAGTCCCTCCAAAAGAGTAATCTTCAGGAGGAGATGCAGATGGGGTGGATTCCTCTGCATCAGAATCCTCATAGGGTAGAATAGAAAATTCCTGATCAGAAGAGGAATCAGAAGAAATGGAAACCTGATCTGAAGATTCATAATCAGTGCCTTGCCTAGGCCTCTTAGCGGGGGGGGGGGGGTTGGGAACCCCTGATCAAGGTAATTAAGTCCTCAGCTGTTTTGATCATCTGTTTTTCAGGCATAGGGCCCTGAGCACGTGGCTCATGTGTCATTTTTTTAGACATAGAAGATATTTTTTACCTTGTTTTTGAGGCTGGCATTGGTTTAATATAAAAATGTCGAGGCCTGAAAACACCCTCAGAAGCCAGTGCCTGCACAGCGGCTCCAGACCCATCCAAGGGAGAGACATCTGTGGGTTCAATACTTGGAGAATCTCGCGGCATACCAGACTCCAAATGGGTCCCGGTAGAGGCCTGCCACTCAAAAGTAGCGGGTATCAGGGGCTGCGAAAGTGTCTCACTGAGTACCGGTGAACAGGTGACTGGCTTAGGAGAAGCTTCGTCGTTGGTTTTGGACCTCGACGGTCTATCTCTGTCTTTTTCTTTGCATTTTTTTGTGAACTCCGGTAGTCGGATTGCTAACTGATGACATTTCAGGATAATTAAATCTTGATCCAAAATATTTAGAAGCAAAAATATACTGATGCTTAATAGTGCGTTGGTTAAATCTAGTACAAAACTGACAGCAAGGCACGTTATGATCTGGGCCTAGGCAAGGAATACAATACAAATGAAAATCCTTATGAGGTATTTGCTTCCCACAAGTAATGTAATTATTAACTTTTACTGACATTGGTAAGGAGCAAGAAAAAGTTTCCCCAACAGAGTACTTAGCTTTAGTTTGAAGGCTTCAGTTGTGAAACTCGAATGCGAAAATTTCAGGAGTCAGCCAACCGGCACTTGCAAACAGCTTCTGCTTCAGGTGCCACGCGGCAAGAAAGACTAAATAAAATGGTGTCGGCTGCATGTTTTATTCCCCTGACGACTTGACGTCATGGAAGAGGAGACAGCAACCGATGCAGGACCCAAGACTTTGTTATTCAGGCTGACTGAGGGCAACCTGCCAGCAGATAACCCAAACGTAATGACTGCAATAGTGAAACACGAAGAACATCAGGATTTTTGAAAAGAAATTTGTGGGACTCAGGAACCCTGTAATACCTGTCTGGTTTACTAGGGGCTGGAGGTAAGGAATCAGGGGCCATACTAGATTCCGAAAACACATCATCAACAATATCTAGTACAGGAGGTATAGCCAAAGGCCTATGCTGAGGAAGAAGAAGGAAATCCCTAATCCTCTTTTTGGATTCAGAGAAATCCTGACTTTCCCAGTGGAAATGCTCCCTTAAGGTATATAAAGTTTCCCCAAAAGAGAAATCCGAAGCAGAGGGAATGGAGTCTTCTGCATCAGAGTCCTCATAAGTAGGTATGGACAAATCCAGATCATTAGAAGAGTCAGAAGAAACAGAGTCCTGTTCAGAAGATTCATAGTCACATTCAATCCTAGGCCTCTTGGGGGGGGGGGGTCACTACCCCTGATTAGAGTAATTAAATCTTCAGCCATTTTGATCATTTGTTTTTTAGGCATAAGGGCCTGAACATGTGGCCTGGGCGTCACTTTTTTAGACATAGATCGAGACTTAGGCCTTAGCACTGAAGTTGGAGTTGGTTTAATATGCAAGTCTGTAGGCCTGAATACACCCTCAGAAGCCGATGCCTGCTCAGCGGTTCTGGACCCATCCAAGGTAGAGACATCCGCGGGTTTCATATGTGAAATATCTCGCAGCATACCGGACTCTGAATGGGTCTCAATAGAGGCCTGCGAATCAGAAGTAGTGGGTATCAGGGGCTGCGAAAAAGCCTCACTGAGTACCGGCGAACTGGAGACTGGCTTAGGAGAAGCATCGTTGGCAGTTTTGGACCTCAACGTCCTGTCTCTGTCTTTCTCTTTGCATTTTTTCGGTATTCCGGTAGTCAGATGACTAACCAACGTCATTTCTGGATAATTAAACTGAAAACCAAAATATTTTGAAGCAAAAATGTACCAACGACGGATAGTGTGCTGATTAAATAAAGCACAAAACCGACAGCAAGGTACATCGTGGTCAGGGCCTAAGCAAGGAATACAGTACAAATGAAAATCCTTATGAGGTATTTGCTTCCCACAAGTAATACAATTATTAACTTTTACTGACATTGGTAAGGAGCAAGAAAAAGTCTCCCCAACAGGGTACTTAGCTTTTAGTTGAAGACTTCGGTTCTGAAACTCGAAAACGAAAATTTCAGAAGTTGGCAGACCGGGACTTGCGAACTGCTTCTGTTTTGGGCACCGTGCTGCAAGAAAGACTGATGTAATGGCGTTGGCATGTTTTATACCCCTGACAAGCTGACGTCATGGAAGAAGGGACAGCAACTGACGCAGGACCCAAGACTTTGTTAATCAGGCCAACTGAGGGCAACCTGCCAGCAGATTACCCAAATGTAATGACTGCAACAGTGAAACATGATGAACATCATTATTTCCTAGCCAATTCTATTTATCAGATTGTCTCCTAGAGAGATGAGAACCAGATACAAAACTGATAAGAATACATGTAGCCAGCAGATTACCCAAATGTAATGACTGCAACAGTGAAACACGATGAACATCATTATTTCCTAGCCAATTCTATTTATCAGATTGTCTCCTAGAGAGATGGGAACCAGATACAAAACTAATAAGAATACATGTAGCCAGCAGATTTCCCAAATGTAATGACTGCAACAGTGAAACACGATGAACATCATTATTTCCTAGCCAATTCTATTTATCAGATTGTCTCCTAGAGAGATGAGAACCAGATACAAAACTGATAAGAATACATGTATTTGCTAGAAAAAAGCCTTATAATATTAAATATTCTTTTTCATTTACTTGCTTTCTCTTAAAACTTATTAGATCAAGCTAAGGGCCTTAATCCAGGCATTCCCCAATGCAAAAATGTGAAAAACACACTCATTTTTCTTTTGTCATGCTCTTTTAACCAGATTTGTCTTTTTTTTTTTTTTTTTACATTGCAGTGCCTACATTTCTTAAAACTGAAAAAGGTGAGAGGAGAAGAAGGGAGAAAAAAAACCAATAGCTTCTATTTACATTAGTATGCACATTACACTTAAAAATAACTCAGAAAACTTTACTTTATAGCATGCAAAGAAAATTATGTACTATTAAAATACTATCATTAAGAAAAAAAATGTTTTACTTCCAGTTAACTTTCTCCCTCCTCTTCCCCTCTCCTAAGTATTTTTCCGAACATTAATGAAATTAAGTAGGGTATATGTTTTAGAGTACCCTACAAGTTTAACAAAGTCCAAACAGTCCAATATTTCCAGATTTGCTTTTTCTGTCATGTTTCACAAATATAATTATTGCTATGCAATCACATATTTGTCAGTTTCCAAGTTACTTGTTTTATTCCTGTTCATCTCCATCTCCCAAATCCTGTCTCTGCTTCATTTCCAATGTACTCTTGATTCTTCTAGTTGACTCTTGTATTTTTCTGTTTACTCAAGCATTTTCCAATTAAAAACATTGGAAAATGTTTCACTGGCATGTCTCTCTGTGTTCTTTACTACCAGAAGAACAAAAAGCAGTCTCTCCTGTTTCACAGTTCACTTTTTCTTGGAAAAATTTTTGTATTTCCACCTTAGCATATACCTCATCAAAAATTATTTTTGTCCCTCCAGGGAAAATATTTTGAAGTTAGCTCGGTACAGCAGTTTGATTCTCATGCCTGCTTCTCAACATTCCCTAAATAATGGAATACATTTACTCCTCTTATGCCTGCTACACAATAAGTAGTAATTCTCCACACTCTGCTGTCTCCCACTTTTAGTACTTTATCCTTCTGCAACAATTTTGTCAGAATCAACTCCTTCTGCTGGTAAGATTGCATTTTTACTATTAAAGGTCTATGTTGCTTTCTTATAGCCAGGTTTGGAGCATACACATGATGTGCCCCTTCAAATAGCAGCTCCTGCTGTGAAATACCAATCATGTTGCTTATTTGTGTTTTCATAAAATTAATAGTCTGTTCCTTCCAGCTTCTCTGGTACAGCAGAAAATCTCAGATTTTCTCTATGTGCTCTGTCCTCTAATTCTATTATTTTTTAAACAGCTCTGCTTGTGAACTCTCATATTCAGCCAGCCTTTTCTTCTTTTTGACCCCTTAGTTTTGCAGTTTTATCATGTCATCTGAATATCTGTTTAAAGCTTCTTCCATTTTTCCAGCCTTTTGTTGTTTGAGTTGATACACTCCATCAGTGTTTTGTTTTAATCAGGTCTATGTGCATTTGTCTTATTCTTTCCTCTAAATTACTGAAAGTCATGTATGAAACCTGCGCTGCTTTTTACTGAACAGCTGCAGTAGTTTTCCCAGTCAGTGTTTTTTCCTTAGGTTTTGTAGCTAATTTTCCTTCAGGTCCTCTGTGTTTCTTTCTTCCTGGCTTCCAGGCAGTGCACTTACTAGCCAGTTATTGAAATTTACCCAGAAGTATAGGTCCACTGGCTTTCTTTGCTAAGTTTTTGTTTTCACACTGGGAGAGCTAAAATTAAGCTATTACTCGATGTGCAGCAATATTGGAAGTCCCTGAAAGCAACCCATCCTGCTGGTACAACATCATAACTAAAAATCTGTAATAAAAGAAAACAATTGTAAAGTCCTACGACAAATCTAAATCTGCTCAGATTAGAGAGTACATTACAAAGAACTGAAAACTACCATCAGGAAGATCAAACCAAAACAGAAACTGATGTTAGCGTATGAAGTCAATTATATAGTTATAAATATGTCTTTAATTGCATCACAAATTAAGATATAAAAGACATCAATGTTCTGTACTGTCCCAAAATAGCACCATCCATTCTGACTCTGAAGAACCACCTAATACATATGTGTGGATACATTTAGTGTTACACTTATCACATAAACAGTCACAGAAAGTTTCAAAAATGCTTCAAGGAACATGCCCTAACTGTACTCTCAAAGACTACAAATACCACTTAAATGGAAACAGATACATATAACCGTGTCCCTATTAAATAAACGGAAAGTGGAAATGTCGAAAGGGCCAAAATGAAAAGGCCATTTCTTGATATTGCTATTGTAAGATCGCGGTGCAGTGAAGGCTGGAAAGTTTGCCCTTTCTTCACTGTAGTGGGATCTCAGAGTTGGTATATATAATTAGCAGGGGGTGGGGGGTGCAGCCCCCCACAATATTAATTTCAAGTAACGGCATTTTTGTTTATTTGGCCATTCGACATTTCCACTTTTCATTTATTTAATAGGGAAGCCGTATACCCATATGCCTAATAAATAATGTAAAGCATACCCTTGTCAAACTGCCCCCTGAGCTTGTTTAATTTAAACTTGACAACAGGATATTCCCAGGAATATGGAAAATGGCTGTTGTGATTCTCCTTCACAGGGGGCTCTCTACTGATTTAAGCCTAATTTTTAAAGCTATAGAATGCATCATCCATAAATTACTTTATGCAAAATCTTGTACAACAAGACACACAACAATGTTTTTAAAGGGTAGATTTTGACAGTGATCATTTAGTCCATACTTTGTATCTGGCCAATGCAGTTCACAGCATTCCTCCTGCTGATGTTGTGAAAATTATAAAAGACCTAAATGTAGACCCTTGTATGGTAATGTGGACAGCAAACTAGCTGAAGGACAGAACCAGCAGACTTAGGGTGGGAAGTGTCACCTTCAGTAGCAAGTAGGTGACTTGTGGCATACCTAAGTTCTCAGTATTGAAACCCTTAATTTTTGGTAGATTTACTTCTCCAACGTCCAAACCATAAATCCGGACATAGGAATACATTTTCAGAGTGTAAGCTGTGTGCTAACATTTAAGCACCCATGATACTAAATCATTACAGCATGAAAAATGAACCAATACTTGCAATATACTGACATGGCATTTAGATCTAATTAAGTTATTTATTTGTAATAATCCTATTCCTAGAGTTAAATGTAGTCTTTGGCATATACCTGTCAAAGTATATCGTGCAGTAAGAAAGGACCCAGAGATTCCTAATAAAAAAGTAATCTAAAGACCCTTCCTACATAACCTCTGGATTTTGTAGAGTCCCATATGGTGATCTATGGCTTGCATTTTTGTCAATAAAGACAAAACCCCTTTGATCTTGAGGTCCTCAAACACTAAGAATTTGAATCTCCACCAACATATAAATAAAAGACTGGGCAACACATTATACAACATTCACCCCTCTAGACTAAATCACACTTACATGCAAACCAAAATGCGATGCTTGCATCCTTCCAGAGGAACCTTGATGAATGGAGGGACATCCACAAACTTATTCCTGATGTGACCAGTTTGGCCTTCATGAAGCAGCAGGAGCACCACATTGGAAGAGTGAAGTAAAGAAGAAATAGATGCATTTTGGAGAAGTATCTATGAAGATCCTGTGGAACACAACAAAGAGGCTAAATGGATAAAAGAAGTAAAATAAAGAAAAAGAAGTTTAAAGGTACAGGATATGAAATGGGATGAAGTAACAACCAGAGAGATTGAAACAAAGTTAAGAAAAGCCTCTAATTGGAAAACCCCAGACCCAGATGCAGTACCTAACTTCTGGTTAAAAGTATTAACATCTTTGCATGAAGACCTAGCCATGAGTAAGAACTATTTATATGCACACCTTGAACAGAGACCGATCCGGCTAATGACAGGTAAAACAATGCCCCTACTTACAAATGAACCTGCAAGCTATCCCAAAAATGATAGACCAATAACTTGCCTTTCAACTACGTATAAACTATACATGGGAATTGATGCTGACAGAGTTTATAGTCATTTAGAAGAAAACATAATTACGGTAGTAGAACAAAAGGGCAATAAAAGAAAGTCATATAGAAAAAAGGATCATTTGTTGTTAAATAAAGTCATAGTGGAGAACTGTAAAAAGGGGAAGAATCTAAGTATGGCATGGATTCACTACAAAAAAGCATTTGATAGTATCCCACATTCATGGATAAAAGAGTGCTTAAAAATGTGTAAGATACATCCTACACTGATCGACCATACTACAGTGACCATGAAACAATGGCAGACCACTTTGCAATTAAACCATGATAAAGGTCAAATTACTATCCCAGGGATAAAAATTCAAAAGGGGATATTCCAGGGTGACTCTCTGTCACTGTTCCTCC
Source organism: Protopterus annectens (assembly GCF_019279795.1). NCBI lineage: Eukaryota > Metazoa > Chordata > Ceratodontiformes > Protopteridae > Protopterus > Protopterus annectens. The sequence goes on from NC_056734.1 coordinate 662,880,953, forward strand.
TTGCCCTTAACCCATTAAGCTGTTTACTTAACAGCTTAAGCCGTGGCTACAATTTGGCTCCTAGAAAATAACAGTCTAAAGACTTCTCATCTTCTATTTGTCAATGATTTAAAACTGTATATCTCATCGGATGAGGAACCAAAAGCACAGCTGCAGGTTGTCAAAACTTTTTCAGATAATATAAGAATGTCATTTGGCCTTGATAAATGTGCAAAAGCAACCTTTAAAGCAGGAAAACTGCAGCACCAGGAAAACATTAGTTTGGGAAAAGAATGTGATATAAAATAACCTGAGCAAGAGGGAGCGTATAAATACTTGGGAAATAATGAAGGAACGATAAAACATGAACAAATGTGAGTAAAACTTTGAAAGGAATATTTTAGAAGACTTAAATTAATCCTGAAAACAGCACTGACATCTAGGAACAAAATCAAAGCTATAAACCAATTTGCTCCTCCTGTCCTAACTTACAGTTTTGGAGTGATTGATTGGCCCCAAAATGTGTTGGATAGATTAGATATTAAAACAAGAAGGATGCTTCATGCTCACCAAATGATCTATAAAAATCTGTGCATACCAAGATTATATATTCCCCGTTCCAAAGGAGGGATGGGCCTCCTTGAAACTGATTACATGTACATATCTGCAGTTGTGGGACTCCACACATATCTGCTGACCTCACGAGACCCAAACGTAGTGAAAGTTTTGAAACATGAGGAGAATAAATCTAAGATGACTTCCCTGCTTAATCTAGCAGAAGCATATCAGCATCAAGCAGGAATGGAAATCAAACCAGAAGAAGATAAAAATCAGGCAGTAACTGAATGTGCCAAAAAACAAAAGAAAGAATTTGAGGTGAAGGATTGGATGAAAAGGCAAGAAATGTGGAAAATGCATAAATATAGTTGCAAGTATAGAAAACTTCTGGAAGAACCTCATGTTGATCAGGAACAAATGCAGGAATGGTTAAGGAGAGGTGAATTCAAACCAAGAGATGAAAGGTTAATATTGGCAGCTCAAGATAGTGGGCTACGTACACGCTGATTTACAAAGTCCATTGAACATGTGGGAGAAACAGACAAATGTAGGTTTTGTAAAACCAAACTGGAAACAGTCACACACCTCGCTGCTGGTTGTGACATACTAATGGCAGAAGGATTGTATACTGAAAGGCACAATGACGTGGCAAGACTGTTGCACTGGGGATTGTGCAAATATTATGGTTTTGAAGTGGCTGAAAAGCACTGGAAACATTAGCCACAAAGCATCATAGACAATGATGAAGTCTACATCATATGAGATCATCCATTACCAACAATTCAAAAGATAGATGCTAGAAAACCAGATATAGTGGTTCAGGAAAAGAAGACAAAAGTAGCATTAATCATTGAAATCACCACACCCAGTGACTACAGTGTCCTGCACACAGAGAGATATAAAGTTATAAAATATTAGGATCTGCAAGCAGAAACGAGAGCAATGTGGAAGAAAGATAGCCAAATAGTTCCAATATTAGCTGGACCAATGGGTCTTATAAAAAAAAAAAAAGAGTCTAAAATCTTATTTAGACATGCTACTGATACATGTAACTCCATATGAACTACAGAAGGAGTCATTACTGGGCACATTGCGGGTGCTGCGAAGAGGCCTTTTGGCTGACATCAAAGAGTGAAACAATACTAATTTCATGAACTAATCATACTTTGACTTAGGAATGGGGTCCATTCCCATCATGGTATTAGAAATTAAAAAGGAAGAGTACAAATGGTCTCTAGATTTCCCATGTAATTCCTATGAACTGTAAAGCTTTCTGTATCTGGTTAGCAATATATCACACATTTACCCCATCTCTGGAATAAATCACACTTGCACTTAAACCAGAATGACATGCTTGCATCCTTTAAGAAGAAATTTGATGGTCAGATGGGCATCCATAAACATAATCCTGGCCTGACCTGTTTGGCCCATCTGAAGCAGGAGGAACCCCACATTGTAAAGTATAAATGGTCTCTAGATTTGCGATGTAATTGCTATGATCTTTAAAGCTTTCTGTATCTTATTAGATATTTGGGGAGAGCCACTGCTCTTGTAGCACTGTAAACAGTATAGCTTGGTAGGTGACCCATGTCAGAACCACAACATATTGAACTCTTTTTAAAAAAACACCTTTATTAAATTATCACTTCAGTCATAGGCAAACATATAGTAACATAAAAAAATTTAACATTTTTCCATTTAAATACAATATATATCAGATATTTACTTTGCTACTATCATCAATCCAAGATTACAAGAATTGCTCAATTCCTGACTTCCCTTATACCTCACTCCTTCTGAACATTCTTATGTATGGGTTGTTCCCAAAAAATTCCATTTACTTCTATTTGCTACTTCCCTTTCCTAAAAATCCCTCTTCCCATTATTTTATCTCTTATAATAATCAGTACCTCAAATACAGTCTATTTAGACTTTGATTTCCATTTTCTAGTAGTTTTTTACCAGCCAACAGAATTAAACTTAATAAGGTCTTACTATGCCTAAGCAATTCAGATCCTGTATCCCAATTTAAAATAATTATTTCCTTACTTGCAGCCATTTACTCATCCAACATTTCTGATAGAGTACTCTAGGAAATATTTAAAATCTGACAACTCATTACACTCGCAAAACATATGTTCCCAAGTACCTCTTTCTTCTTCATCACACCTCCAACATTTGCTGTCTACCTGAGAAAAATTATTTGAAGTCTGCTTGGGATACAAAAATACTTATAGTGCTTTTAGTTGATTATCTGAATACTGATATAAAAAAAGAACAACCAAGCAAGGACCCTAAACCTTATGGACTTGGTTGCACATCTGGGAGCCATATACATGTCTTCCCATTGTGTTCTTGTAAATTGCTTTTGCAGTCTCTCTTAAAAGTCTTTTTTAACCTCCTTTGATTGGTTCTTATACTTATCGTGCAATATTTTATATGCCCTACTAGTCACTTTTTTTTTAGTTGCTTCTGTTCTAGATTCAGCTAAGAACTCTACCAGAGCAGGTCTTTCACTTAAAATTTCCTGTTCCCTTTCTCTTTGCCTGTCCTCTGAGATCAAGCCCTGGTAGGGAAGGCAGTCTCTGTCGTCTAGCCTGCAGTCCAAATGTCTACTTTACCTCATTCTACTTCATTACCCTACCTGCTTGAGTTATTTGCTTCCAATATTTTGGTTCCTTTGCCAGTAAATTCCAGTCCCCTCTTGCCTATTTTCTGTATCCCTATTTGCAGTCATCCATTGGCAAAAAACATATTTTAACTCTTGAGTAGTCATTCTTTTCTTGAACATTTCCCTGGAAAAGTCTTTGAATGAATGAATTCCAAACCTCTACAAAGAAGTTTTTTTCTTTTTTCTTTTGTCAATTCTCTACATTCCTGCAAGATGAACTTGTTTAGGAGCCGGGTAAAAGAACCAGCAAATGCTTTGGCCTTGATCCATCACAGTTTGTAGGGCATGTCAGTGAGAACAATGAATGCAAGCAGAAGAATCATTCAGAATCTGCATATTAATCTGTATTCGTCTTTTTATCAGTATTCGTATTGGACTAAGCAGTCTCAGATACGAGCAGGCAAAGAAAGTGATTTAGCAAGGAATCACTGCTCAAGTTCTGTTCAGACCACTGCCTGTTTTGCCTTTTAATTCCCATCTTATTGCTGTTTTTTTTTTTTTTTTTTTTAAGAGCCAAAGTAGTAGTTCTTGGACCAACTGCTGACCTATAACCCAGCCTTTCTGATTTGTGGTGCTTATAATCTATCTCATCTTAAGTTTTTTTTATATTATACTGGTATTCAACTAAGCAACCAAAAGCAAAATTAATATTAATATTTTAACTTACTAATTGCAACAATAAGCAATGTTCAATTGTATAACAAATTGAAAAAAAATACTATTATTATTAAATCAGCTTCCAATTTAAAACATATAAAATATATTAACATTAACTATCTTCTACTTTAAACTATGTACAGTACATGCACTACCCCCCCCCATACACACACACACACACACACACGCACACACACACACACACACACACACACACACACACACACACACGCACACACACACAAAAAAAAGATTTACAGGTTCGTAAGTTATTCAAAATGTTGTACATACTGCCATGTTATGTGGGCAGGTATGACATCATGGAGCCATTTCATTATATGTCTCCAAGTGAACATGGGAAAACAATGCTGTCCGGACCAGAAGGAGGTCACTGCAATGAAAATGGACTCTGAACTTTAGGCTTTTCCTAGGATCTTCATGAACTGTGCTAGGGAAATAGTACAGGAGAATCTGGGGCTACATCTTATTCACTGTGTCTTTTACCTTCTGGTTCTGTGCTGGGATGAGGGAGGTCTGTCTCTAGTTGCACCATATGTGGATGCTACTTTGTCTATTAATCATATGTGTGGAAGAAATACGTTTTTGCTCAGTCTATCCACCAAAGTATTGTTCATCCCAGTGATGTGAGTAGCCACCGGGAATATACATTGTCTCTATTCATATGAGCAAGGAGTGGGAACCCCCATTTGGTGGTACACAGAATCACTGTCATGTTGTCCATATTACTCATGACCAGTAGAACCTGCAGCAGGAGGGTTTGAAAGGCCTGCAAAGTGAGTAGTAATATACAGACTCAGTACACAAATGTGTAACTGAAATTCCTCAGGAGAACATGCCCTGTGTGCTGTTCTGCCTTGGAAATTCCTTTATCCCAGGACAGACACACCTGTAGTATGTGACAAACTCAAATGCAGGGTATGCAGTGTGCAGCCACTGTGTAAGCTGTGCATATGGAGTAACCACAAAATGTGTATCTTATAAGAGCCAACAATGGGAATTTGGTGAGACGTGTGTATTCTGAGGCTTCCTTTGTTACTGGGGGTTGTAATGCAGGAGTCATACATGTGTAGTCATGCGTAGAAAACCATGTAAATGTCACCTTAAGGACTGATTGCACAGTGCCACTGTGGGAATAAAGCAGGTGTGCCAATGTGAATTGAACAGAGGCACAGAATTCAACAGATGGTCACAGAAACTATAAGATGCCAAGCTAAATACATCTTTTAGAGTACACACTTAAAATTTCTTGCCACTCTTTATAAGCAATTAATAGTGCTTACCTTCCAAACTTAACAGGAGTCATATATGATAACCCTGGCGTAAATTTCTGTTTATCTACTGAATCAAGACTAGCCTTAAAGGTCAACAATAGAGTACATTGCTTGACCTGTAAGAGTAACATATTCCATAAGCTGGGAATATGTTGAGTTAGGAACCTCTCCCTCCACTGAGTCTTATTTCTTAGTGTAGATTTAGGTCCCGAGTATGGGGTATTTGTACAGCCACTGTTTGTTTGATTGTTGTTTTTCCCTAAAAGAAACAGCACGTCAAATATGATTTCTTTTTAATTTTCTCATGGCATGAAAAGTGAGTCACAAGTCACAGCAGACCAGCTAGTAGGCTACTGCGTATAGTGGCAGTTGTCCTTATCTGTCAAGACAGCTGAAGGATTTGAGGCCTTTAACTTTCTTGACTAAAAGTCATTAAGGCCTTTCTAGCTGAATGACCTTACATACCAAAAAAAGGCATTACATTCAGTGATGGGTCTGAAAAGGCAATAGTACAGAGGTCAGACAACATCTATGGATCTTAAAGCTGTTCCAGTGTAAATTAGGTGGACCAGATAAAAGGATTTCTTGACTAAGGTGGAAACAATGCTGATGGAATGAGAGAGTTGTCTACATAAGAATCCAGGTGTCTTACGACCACATCTGTCTGAACAGGAGTACAACTTAAGACGCGTGAGGTAGGAGCAGCATTTCAGCTGTTACTGTACTGCACTTTTTTTTCATTTAGCTTGATACATTTTCCAGTACACTAAGTGTGTGTATATTTGATCCACTGTTGGTTTAGTATCATTAGATGACCAGATAACAGTTCCTGGCTTGCAAACTTGGTCAACCACATTTCTATGATATTGGCTTGGATGTCTGCAAAATAAATATGAAACAAGAGGGAGTCTAGCACTGATTCATGTGGTACCTAACTAGATACAATTTTCCATTCAGAGAGGATACCAGCAACCTTTACAACTTAGGATTTATTGGACAGCAAATTTTCAATTCAGCAGGCAATGTAGGGGTTACATTAAGTTTGTCTGCATTTTCTATTATACTGGTGTCAGGAATACTGTCGAAAGCCTTGTCCAGGCCAAGATAAACTGTCATCACTGCGCACAGCCTCTAACACTTTCAAAGAGATATACTGGGTTTCAGGAAAATCAGACCTGCCATTCACAAAACCAAACTGAGTGGGGGTTAAGATCAGTTAACTTGCCTACTTCTGTCTAAATGAACCTTGTTTAGGGGAGTTACTGTAGCTGTTCTCCAAGCATCAGGCACAAACCCTGTAGACAGGCAAGGTTGAAAAGTTACAAGCTGGAACAGTGCATAACTTGGCACTGAGAAGAATGCAGCCGGCCTTGTTATGTGGTCACACGGAACTTACTTTTAGCATTTGACAGGAATTCTAAGACTTATTCTAAGGTGAATTCAGGAGAAGCTAAATTTTCAAAGCAAGTGGGGTAGCATTGTGGCTAAACAGGACAGTGTTAGCAGTAAATTTGACTGTTGATAGATTAACTATATCCTTGAAATCAGTGCAACTAACCTTAATTCCTTAATTTCCTGACAAAAGTGAGGAAACATCTGTAGTTTATTTTGATATCTGTAGAGACCTTACTTCTGTACTCTGCTTTACAGCTCCTATTACTGCTGTTATGTTTCTTGCTGGCCTGTTTCAGTGTAGTCTTGAGGTACGATATTGGCATTTCTTAAAACTTATTTTGTTATACAGTTTATTAATATGCGAGTGCCATCATAGGGCCTGCTTATGAATTTGCCATTATATTTACAGTGGATGGGTACAAGCCTTGCTGTGCAACTGTTTAGGTGCTGGTAAAAGTGAAGAGGAGTGTGACAACCCTCTTAGTTGGGTCCGTTTGTATGGGATTATTGTGAATTTTGTGTAGGTCTTCTACAAGCTGTAAGTTTGTCACTGAGAAGTCCCTGAAGGTGGTAGCATTTGGGGGTGGTACTAGTAAGCCTGACAAGAGATTTTGAGTGATGTGTTGTCAGATGTACTGAGGGTTTGTATAGACTGGATGAACGATATTTCAACCTCTAGTGGGTATAACAGGAGGTAAACCCTGGCTTATAGGAAGTGCTGCCATTTTACTGAAACAATGACTCTGCAACACAGATTTAAATCTGACTGGGTTGCAGGAGGGCCTCAATTTCTGGCATCTTCCTATGCAGCTATAACGTGACATAGAGGAAGTACTGTCACTTTGATAAAAGCATGTCTCAGTAACTACACAGATATGAATGTGTTTAGGTAGGAAGGGGGCCTCAAGTTCTGCCATCTTCTTATGTAGTCTCCTAGCACCAATTATTGCCATTATGATGTCTGAATTTGAGTCTGTTGTGTAGGAATGTCTAGTAAGGGGACTCTGCCTGAAAAAAGGCACTATGGTGGCAGCAATGACTTTAGCCAGTATATTCAAACCTGGTCTAAAAGAAGTAGTAGAAGATCAACTGCAGCAAAAAGGTTTTGCATGCCTTGGTATCCAAAATGCACCAAAAAAGGTGATGAAGTTAACATTTTGGAAGATTTGGCACGAAGCCCAGGTAGTGTGCTCATAGAAAGAGAATGCTATCTAAGTTGTTCCTAAGTGGAGCCAGTAAGGAGCCAACTTTCTAGGTATAGACAAAAACTGGTCTGTAACAACTGCTACAGCCACTTTTGGTGAATGCTGTGAGGACTGTGGTTGGGCCAAAATGTAGCCTTGTCTTGGAACAGACTGGCAAACACCTCCCAAATTCCTTGTTAATCTTTTGCAACTAGGTGTCTTGAATGACCAAGACATACATCCATTCTTCTGGTGATAATACAGAGAACAGCCATTTGCAGAACTGCTTAACAAATTTTTTTCTGAGATTCAGAATGTGCTTAGGAGCTTCAGTCTTTTTGATATAAAAAAGTAACCTTGACCTCACTGGTCTAGTGGGTGCAACTGAATGGCTCTTTTCTACAGAAGGTGTTTGACCTGACCCCCACCCTGCTACATTTCTTTTGTGGTTCAACAAGTACTTTAGTGTTGGAGGACTTGCTGTTAGAAGAGATATTGCAAAGTCTGGGTATTATGTCTGATGTAGTCTTTTTTTAAAAAGCCTTTAGTAAATTACTACTTAACATAAGTGCACACACACACACACATTAATGGAAATGAAAATAAACCATATTAACATTTGCACATTTGCAGTATTCATCCATTGCAGATTTTCTTTCTTTTTAACAATTATTCACTCCTGACATTTCATAAATTGCTCAGTTCCTGTCTTCTCTTAACCCCCCCGCGCACCCACCCAGGCATTACCCAGCATTCTAGTAATTGCTTTTTTTGGCAGTCAGTACCATAAAACAAAGTAAGGCCTCACTATGTACAGGCACAGACAATTCAGGTCCTGCATCCCAGTGCAAAATAATCATTTCCTTAGTTACAGTTATTTGGTTCTCGAACATTTCTGTCAGAGTACACTGCTCAAAATGTTTAAAATCTGCTATCTTGTTCGACTCCCCAAAACATGTTTCCAGTTACCTCTCTCTTTCCAGCATTTTCTATTTACTGAGGAAAATTCTCTGAAGTCTGTTTGGGGTACAAAATATCTTTGCAAACACATCCAAGCAAAAATCCTAAACCTTCTAGACTTTGCTGCATGCTTAGGGGGCATGCAGTTGTCCCCCCATTATTCCTTTGTAAACTGCCTTTCCAATCCTTTCTAACTTACTCTGATTGATTCTTATAGTTGTGCATTATTTTATATGCCTTACTGTTATCCCTTTTTTAACAACAGTTTATGCTCTTACTTTAAACTCTACCAGAGCTGTTCTTTCACTTAGCACTATCCTGTCCCATTTCCTTTGCCTAAACTCTGATAGGGAAAGCCGTCTCTAACATACAATCCAAACTGTTACTTGATCTCATCCTATTATTATTACCTTTCAGTCTCTAGTTATTTGCTCCCAATACCTTTGTTCCTTGGCCAGTTTTCTTCTGTAAATTCTATCCCCTATTGCCTATTTTCTGTACCCCTACTTGCAGTCATCCCTATTGACAAAATTTCATTCCTCCACCCTGTGTTGGTTTAGTTCTTAGAATACTTTCTACAACTTTATGAATATAATATGCACTATGGTTGTTGTTATTCTACTAAAGGATCTGCAATCCAAATTCCCACGCTTTCCTTATTTCTTGCCCCCCCACTTCATCATCATCCCTTTCTACTTTGAGTTATAACCTGCTTGTGTTATGTATATGAGCCTTAAATCAGTAACTCTAAAATATCCTTTCATAGGTTCATAGGATAATACTAGGCTATTGGCCCAGAGGCCCTTATAAGCCTAGCAAAGAATTACACCCATGTTCTCACAATGTCAGCACTTGTTTCCCCTGTCCAGTAGGGACACGGGTGGGATCCCAGGGGGTGTATTTATGAAAAAAGTGCACTTGGCAGTGGTAGGATTTAAACCCACGCTCCCAAAGAGATTGCAGCCTTAATCCAGTGCCTTAGACAACTTAGCCACACTACCTTCAAATCAGGTAATCCTAACCAACCTTGTTCTATTGGGATAAGTTTATCCCAGTTAACCCCTTGCCCTCTTCCTCATCCTGATACATTCCTTTAAGTCTTTATTAATTATTGTCCACAACATCTCTCTGGTTGTTAAAAAAATGCCTAACCTTAAAAAAATAAATAAATAAAGGGACTAAAAACATTTTCACTGCTTGTATCTTAATACCCATATCCATAAACAAGAGTTTCCAGTTTTTCATTTTTTGTATTATCTTTTGTTTAGCTTCTTATATATCTTTAGCTTCTGTAACATAAATCTTTTTTATTCATACTCCTAAATACTTCATCTTTTTGTGTCCCTACAAATATGGGTACTGCTGAACCAATTATTGTATGGGTACATAAATTACAGCTATAGCCTGTTTTATCTTCACATTCAGATTTAAAACTGTCTAAAAATGGTCCATAACACTGAAATTTCCTTTTCTTGATTTACCAAGTACAAAATAATAGCACTTGCAAATAAAGTTATTTTTTCTTGATTACCACACTAATTATACCCTTGATTTTTTGAGTTCCTTATTTTCTTTGCCAATTACTCTAAATATAAAGCAATTAAAGTGGAATGAGGACACTCCTGCTTAGTTCCTTTGTTCAAACACAACTTATCAGGGAGGAAACCTCCCACTTTAATTCTTCCTTTGATCCTTCATATATCCTCCTGGTTAACCTTATTACTGTATCAGGGAATGCAAATGCTTCCACTGCCGCAGTCAGTAAATCCTAGCTTACTCTGTTGAATGCTTTCTGTGCATCAAGACCTACAAACAGCAGCTGTATTTTCTTACATTATGCTTTTCCTGGATCATCGCTGTTCTATTAATGTTGTCAAATGCTTGCCTCTCCTTGACAAAACCACTTTTAACCAGATCAAGTTCAGCAACACTTTTGCCAACCTTTAGCTAATACAGACAAGCACTTTCTAATCATGGTTTACAATTGAAGTGGGACTACATGAAACTTGGTCTGATGGGTCTTTCCCCTCTTTGAGTAATACAGACCACAGCTTTCTAACAAGATGCTGGTGATTTCCCTCCTTTAAAATACTATTAAACAATATATCTTCCAGACCATTATCACTTTCCTCCCTCTTAACTTCCAAATTGCCTCAGGAATGCCATCTGTCCCTAGAAACTTCCCTGCCTATTGATTATACATCACCATTTTTATCTCATTTCCTCCTATCTCAACTACTAGTTTTTGAGCCTTGTCTTCATTTAACCTTGGCATAAAGTTTTCCATAACTCTTTCTATCTGTGCTCTTTCTTGGTTTCCACATTTGTCTGCTTTACACAAATTTTCATAAAATTTCCAAAATATCTTCAATACCTCTAAACATCTATCTACCCATCCATCTATCCATCCACAACCCCTTTTTCCATTTTTACACAGGGGGCTGGGGTGTCACTTCAACAGTCATAAGCAACTAGAGCCAAGGTTCACACCACTGGTGGCTAGCCCTGCCGACGCTGTTTTTTCATACCACATACTCACACCTAAGACCAATTTAGTGTTCAGTCCATGTACTACATGCCTTTGGAATGTGGAAGAAAACCAGAGCACCTGAAGGGAACCCACGAGAACACAGGCAGGACATGCAGACTCTGCACAGAAGGCACCCTTGCTGAGAATTGAAAAACAGAACATCTATAGGATCTTTGGTTATTTTTGTCTTGACTCCCTAAGTCTGGCAACAACCTTTTCTACGTTTTGTTTCCTAAGTCATTATGTTAAACGTTTGTGCACTCTGACATTATCAGGTAGCAGTTACTTAACATTAACCTTTTTAAGTTCATGCATATTATCCAAATACTTTCTTATTTTCTCTTAAGCACTCTGTAGTTGCTCCTTTTCTTGTTCTGTTAAATTCCCCTAATTCTGCAATACTTTAACCAGTGTCAGCCCCTCTAAATAATTCCTATTACTTTTTTACCATATCTCTTTGTAATTTCTACCCATTTTTTCAAGTCAATTTTTGTTTTATCCCTCTCATTAGCTATCCCTTCTGAAGAAATTTCTGTCTTTTCTATTAACGCTTAAATACTTTCTACTGCCCACTCCTTGAACTCCTCTCTTTTTAACAGGTAAGTGGGAAAGCACCATTGTCTCATTTTTACTTCACTACTGCATTTTAATTTTTATTGATGCATGACTTGAAATAGTTATTGGATATATGTCAAATTTTTCAATTAAATGCACATGCTCCTGTAAAATATAAATTCAATCCAGTCTAGCCCAGTTACTGTACCTTGGGGAATAATATATAAATTCTGTCAGAGTTCCTACTACTGAATTTACATATGGAATACTTTCATAAATTTCTGCAGAAATGTACCCATTTTTCTTATCTTTTCTCTCTTCTAGGTCCCCCGGATAGATCCTCGTTATTGAAAATCAAGTTCCAGTCCCCCCATAAGTAATATTCCCCACTGAAAGCAGATTATTTCTCACAAAAGTGTCTCAAGCTTCATAATAGCAGTTTTTGGTGGAATGTAAATACAAGCAAATGTAATCCTCCTTCCTCACCAACAGCCTGTTACTACCACAAATCTACCAATTTATTTATTTTTTTCTCTTCTATCACTATTGGAACTAATCTAGCACACAATATTATTACTTCCCTTTCTTTATCCCTGATATTCTGCTGAATATCAACCCTTAATTAAAACTTTTTTTTGTCAAATTCACATGCTCATGTCTTTCCAAATGTGTCTTCTGTAGCATTGCTATTTGCAGTCTGCATTTCATAATATAATCACATACTCTTTCCTTTTTGTCTGCACCTGTAAGACCATTTATATTCCAAGACAGTACAGATAGATTAGCCATTATGATAAAAAAACTATTGTTCCCATCATTATACCTGAGTTTTTTAATGTGTATTTCCAACTTTTGTCTTACAAGCACACACTAGCAGACTGATCTTTTATGCAGCTATTTCTCATTTGAACCTATGTCACATTTTCAAGTTTTTTTTTCTGCTTTAATGAAAACCCTAAAAAAACTATAAACATCTGAAGAACAACTCCATCCTCTATTAACTTAGAATAAATACATAAAACTATGTACATTTTCAACAAATTAAGTTTAACTCTCCAGATATGAACAACTGACCCAAATAGACACCTGCACCCGCAGACATTACCTAAGCTAAAACTTAGATTACCCATGTTAAAGCTTATGTTACACCATGTGTTCCACTTGAAACTGATTTTTGTCTGTTCTGTTCTTAGCTCTATTCCCCTCCTAGATATGAAAAAAATGCTAGCATGCTTTCAGAAAATATTGTCTTTACTCCTAAGAAAAAAGTGAACTGGCTATCTTTAAATAAAACTAAATTGTGCAGTGTTTGCATTAAATTTTTAAGGCTACTGGGGAGAATACTATCTATTATTTATTTCCCATTATTTCAGACACTGTTTACTGATCCACTTGCCATTATACATTTAAATTTTGCATTTCCCTCAGCAAAGAATGTTCAGAATTGCTGAGATTACTCACATTTGCGTTGAGCTCAACTCTATGAAAAAGTAGATAGCAACAAGGTAAAAAAGCAGCCAACTCTGCAGATGCATGAAATAATCTTTGTAAACTCAAAACACAATATATAAAATTCCCCTGAAGACTTCTGTCTCCCACCGAGAACACTTGCTAATATCAATGCATATGCAATGATCTTAGTATTTTTCGTGCACTTCATCATTTTGACTTCTTTTTCAAGACTATTTGCTTAACAAAAAAAATTGTTTATAGCTTAAGCCAGGGGCATTAATCTAGACATCCACCATTGTAATAAGGGAAATTATTATCTTAATTCTATATACAATGTGATATGCACATTTTTACACACAATCCCCACTCAAAAATCTCAATATCACAGCATTATATTAATGTAAACTTTTTTCTGTCCAACCATTCTTGTTAGAATCAATCTAAAGCCTAAATTTCTTACATCTAAGAAAAAGCACTTATTTATTTTAATATCTTTAACTTATATAACAGTCACTGAAATGACCTCTCCACTTTTAAAATCTCCCACTGCACCTTATACAAAACTGCTTTATAATATATCATGTAGTTTACATATCATTAAATGTTTTATACAAATACTTATAAGAACAAATTTGTTTTACTTCTTTTCCATTTTAGCGTAGTTTCTAAACATTAATTACAAAGTGGGGTATATGTTTTACAGGCCACCCACAAAAGCTTAACAAAGTCAACAAAACTCCAATCTTTCTTAGCCACTTTTTTTTTGCAAACCTACATTTCATAAATGTGATTGTTTTATAGTCTCCCATTTATACATGAATTCAGTGTTGCTGGTCTGCCTGATAATATTCTTCTCCCAACACCAGACTCTGGTTCAAGTCCAAGGTACTCCTGATTCTTCTAGTCTTTGGAAAAATATCTCTACTGGCTTTGTTGTAAACAAAATGAGAAGCAGAGTCCCATTCTGCTTGTTGACTCACTCTTTGTTTGATAAACTTTTTTATTTCCTGTTTAGCCTGTTATGCATCAAAAATGTCTTTGATTCTCCAGGAAAAATATTCAGAATACACCAGCTTGAATATCTCACCTGCCTCTTGACATTTCTTTGTGGGTATGATAAACTTGCTTGTCTTCAGTTCAATTTACAGTGAATAATCATTTTCCACAAACACTTGTCTCCATTTTTAATACTTTTCTTTCTGCCACAGTTTTGTCGGGATCAACTCTTTTTGCTGGAATGATTGCATCTTTCCTAATTTAGGCTTTGGCTGCTCTTGTATGGCAAGGTTTTAAGCATACATACGATTTGCCCTTTCAATTTACAAATCATGTTGTGGAACACCAGCCCAGTTGTTTATCTGTACTTTCATAAAATTTATAACATCTGTTCTTTCTAGTTTCTCTGGTACAACAGAAAATCTCAAGTTTTTTTCTCTGCATATCTTTTAACTCTATTTTTAAATAGCTCTTCTTAAGAAGTTTCATACTTAGCTAGTCTTTTCTACATTTCATCTTCTGATTTTTGCAGTTTTATCAGTTCATCTAAATAGCTAGTTAAAGCTTCTTCTATTTTTTCCAGTCTTTTATCCAAGTTAATTATTCACATCTATTTATTTTAAATACCTCTGACTACACTTGCTTTCTTTTTTCTGTAAATTACAGGAATTATTTCTTTTACCATAGTTAAAACTTGAACTGCTTTTTGCTAAACAGCTACTAGATTCTTCCCATCCAGAGTTTTCTTCTCCTTTTATGTTTGATTTTCTCTCAGGTATCCCCAGATGCATTTTTTGCAGGCATCCGGCAAAATAATTACTAGCCAGTGACTGAATTTTTACAACTGACAGTTTCAATGGCCCTTTTTTTCAGTTTCCGTTTTCATACTGGGAGAGCTGAAATCGACATGTTGATCAGTGTGAATTCATCATGGAAGTCCCATGTCAGAAGTAGTCTTTGAGTAGTGGTGCCACAGGACAGCCAACCATTCCCCAACTGCTTCTAGAGGAAGCAGTCAGTGAATGCTGCAGGAGAGTTGCTGTACACCACTGGGCTGCTTGGAACTTCCTGGAGAGCAGCAGAAACTTCTTCCTATGGATTGGCAGTTATTTTAAAAGATGTCCTAATACTGCTCTCTTGCTCTGCTGCCATGTTGACTCTGATGTGACCCCTAATGAAAACAATGTCATTGTTGATTTCTTTGTATCTAATCAAAGACTGCTGAAGTGGCTGAAGCTTATGTCTGACAGTCATCATGGTCTTTCTTTGTTCTAAAAATAGAAGCAATGAAGGTGCTATACTGGATTAAAGGAACCATGTCCACATGAAGAGTATATCTCAAAAAAACAAAAAAAAAACAAGCTTTATTGACTCCACTTTCACCCCCAACAGGACTTCATCAGAAAATACAGTAGTGTAAGTAAATGTACTTTAATAGCAGATGTTCAAATGATCAATACTGCAGTAGCTTGAATTACATGGGTTATATCCTGCCAAGGCAGCTTTCAAAGCTTCAAGGCACCTTCTATGGGCTCAAACTGTCAGGCAGCTCAAGCAGAGATGACTAAGAGGAAGGTTTGGGCACCAAGCCCTTCAGAGCTTTCATGCCAACAGAGAGAAGGAGGCTGATAAAAAAGTAAATGTGCACACCCTGCCATAAATAAAACGCCAAAAAACAAGATGGAAGGAGTGACTACTGCAACAGTGATTATTCAAACATCTACTGTTATTGTAAGTTTACTTATGCAACTGTATTATTTTCATCATGTTGATCACTGCTGCTGTAGCCTGAGCTATAATAGAAGATTCCTCAGTGTATTACATTTTGGAGATGGAAGGAGAAAAGTCCAAGAGCACCTAAAGGATGGTCTTGGCAAAGACTGATCTAGACCTAGTGGAGGAATCAAGCTTAAAGTGCTTTGTAATCTAAGTACAGAGGACCGTGCTGCACCTTCTAGAGTCCAACCCTTTCCAAAAAGCCATAGATGAAGCCAAGGCCCTGGTAGAGAGAGCCTTGACCCTGTCTGCAGCAGTTTTGTTGTGGTGAGTATAACAGAAGATTATATTGGGATTGCCTCAGACAAATATTTGGAAACTGTCTGTTTTGACACTGGTTGTCCCTTCTTCTTACCTTCACAAGAAATTAACTCTTGATCTGAAGATCTGAAAGATTTAGTTCTATCAAGATAGTACCTGAATTGCCTGTGAACAGACAAGGAATGGAGTGTCCTTTCTCCCTTATTATTAGGTTTAGGGAAGAAAATGGGGAGATGGATGCTTTGACTTAAAGTAAAGTCAGACACCACTTTAGGCATAAAAGAAGGATTCATTCTCAAAGAAACCCTGTCTCTGTGAAAAATGAGATAGGGTTGACTCACCATAAAAACTTGCAACTCAAGATACCCTTCTTCCAGAGGCCAGCATAATCAGTAAAACTGGTTTTCATGTTAAGAACTTCAAGTCAGCCAGGTCATCTGGTCTAAAAGGAGAAAACGTTAGCCTCTCTAACACAAAATTAATATCCCAAGGAGGGGACCACCAGTTTTTTTGGAGGTCTCTTAAGCAAAAAAAAAAAACTTTCAAAAACATTTTGATGTGAGAATGAACTGATAGAGGAAATCCATGAGCAGATGTGTTGAAATGGCTAAATAAGTGAAGCTTGACAGAGAAGAAATGCCATACAATAGTAAGTCACACAAATATTGTAAAACCAGAGAACAACACGCCCTGCATGGGTGCTGATTATGCTATTGGCACCGACTAGAAAACCTTTTCCATTTGCTAATATGCGATTTCCTAGTAGCAGGCTTTCTTGCCTCCACTAGTATGTGCTTTGAGTCCTCAGTAAACAGTTGCCTAAAGGGAACTAAGACCCTATCATCCAGGCAGTCAGTTGAAGTTGATTGGTGTCAGAGTGTATCAAACACCCCTGTTTCTAGTGTAACTAGATCCAGTCTGTGAAGAAGCCTGTGGTAATTGCCTCTGGCCATTTCCAAAGGAAGGGAGCACCACAGTGGTCTGGACCAGAAAGAGGTCACCACAATGATCTTGGGGGATTCCTTTTCAATCTTAAATAGTATGCTGGATATTAGTGGAAAGGTGGAAAAAAGGCATCTGTCTTTCATGTCTTCTTTAATGGAGTGTGGGCACAGAATATTGCCAGCTGATTATTCTAAGATGAGGCAAGTATGTCTACTTGAGGAAGTCCCCACAGATTAAAGAAATCTTGGAAAACTCCATATTCTAGTTTCCATTTGTGGGGGTCTGCCCTTGTCCTGCTCAGCTAGTCTGCGACACAATTTTGCTCTGATGGAATGCAGGATACCTGCAGAGTAAGATTGTGCTGTGAAGCTATATCCCAAGGTAACATGGCTAGTCTGCAAAGTGGGTATGACCTGGTCCCCCCTTGTTTGCTGAAGTAGCACATGACTGTCTATAACAACTTGAAGAGGACCCAGGGATCAAAAATGATTCAGAGACTTGACTGCCTTGATCAGGATAAGCATCTATTTATATTTATGTGCTTGTGTCTGTTCTTGGTGTCCCAAACAACTTGCAATTTTTTCCCTTCTGAAACTGTTCTCCAAGCAAAGTCTGAGGTATCTGTAGTGACTGACTGCTTGGAGCAGGGAGGCAGAAAGGAAGACTGGAATTTAAAGACATCTGCTGTCTCCACCAAGTGATTTCTCTTCTGACAAAACACAGCACTGGGATTTGAAAAGGCAAGCGATGCTGTTTCTGGGACCAAAGATACTTCAGATACTCCTGGCAAGACTCTACATGAGAAAGGCAAGTAGAGTCTTGCCAGGAGTATCATGAGAATTGTAGAAGCCATGAGACCCAAAATCCTGAAGTATTCCCTCACAGTGACCAAAACTCAGAGTGGAAAGCCTTAGAAGAAGATATAGATATAGCTTTCCTGTAGAAGAAATGTTCTTCGAACTGAGGTGTCTAGCTGAACACTCCAGAAACACAATGCTATGTGAAGGAGCCAAAAAAGACTTTTGAATGTTCTCTTAGAATTCTAGCCTGTGTAAAAGATCTCTCTCCCAAGTGAGAGATTCCTGACACTTTGAAAAAGACTGCAAAGATAAGCAAGTCATCTAAATATTGATAAATGTGTATATCTTGTAGCCTGCAATGTGCTGGAGCTAGACATTTTGTGAACACTTTTGATATAGTGAATAGTCCAGAGGGTAAGGCAGAGAACTGATAATGTGATCCAGACTCACAAACCCTTAAGAAACACCTCTGGTCTGGATGAATAGGGATGGTAGGGATGTGATAAGTATTTTTAAAATCTAATGTTACTTGGAAACGTGAACGAATAAGGAGATGTAATAGGTTGTGAAGTGATATCATTTTGAATTTGGGACTCTCACAAACAGGTTTAGAAAAGAAATATCCAGAACTGGTCTCCAAGCATTTTCTTTCTTTGGCAATCAAAATATCCTTGAATTAAAAACCTTACCCACCTGGGAAGGAGTAACCGGTTCTATCACTCTCTGGGATAGTATGTAATGAAGAACAAGTGGAAATAAGTCTTGTTTGGAAGAGTTGGACTTACCCCCTGGAAAGGAGGAATTTCCCTTCACTGCTATCTGTAACCTTGATGAATGATCTTCAGAATCCATGCCTGAAACTGTCACCAAAAAGAAAAATGAAGATTCAGACTTTCTGGAAGACAAAAAAGGGCTACCGGGGGGGCAAGATCCCTTATATTTTGGACTCTCCTTGGTTTTAAGAGGTTCCAGAATTATTTTTGGATATCTGTTTATCTGTATTTTGTTTAGACTGTTTACTTTGCTTTTTGCCAAAACTGGATTTGGAAAAGGAGGGCTGAAAAATCTTAGAGATTCCCTCCATCAATTTACCCCTTTCAGCAGACTTTTTTATCACCTCTGCAGTAGATGGGCCAAAAACTAAATCTCTATCCAAAGGAGAATTTAAAATCTCATTTTAACATCACCGGGGAAATTCTGAGAATGCAGCCAGACAAACCTCCTCAAAACAACAACAGTGGCCAAAGACCTGGAAGAAGTATCAATGGTGTTATGCATGTACTATAAACAAAGAGTAGTACAATGGAAGAAACAAATTTTTTAGAGCATATTTTTTTCTTCACAAGAAGAAATTGCAGACAAAACATTCCTCATACTTTCACAATTAGAAGAAATTTTAATATATGAGCCTGACAATTCAAAATTCTGACAAAGTTGCAGAAGCATATACTTTTTCCCATGTTTAATAATCTTCCCATCCTTATCAAGAAGAGTAGGATTTGAATTAACTAAATGTTTAGCAGCTGTATGATCAGGTTTGAATGTGCAGAAAAACTCAAAAGACTGAGGAACTTTGTAGATCCTATCTGCTTTTTGTAGGGGCAGCTGGCTGACTGTCCAGAAAGATGTAGATGGTAACACACACATTCTCCAAACCTGACAGAACTGGAGGAATGGGTGAAGGCCCTGAAAATTCCTTCTATAACAGCTCATGGTATTTTCTGAAGGAATGGAAGACCTTAGTGTTCTCCCACTGAAAATGCTGGTACATTCTAGAAATAGCCCCCACCCCCACCCAGGGAGAATCAGAAACTGAGCTATCCTCTAATTCTAAATCAGAAAGTTGAGGAGAAAACCCAGCATCTGTCCCTTCTTCTACCTTTCCAGACTCAGAATCTTGAATCTTTGCAGGAAAAGAGGTAGCCCTTTTTCTTTTAGCAGACATTACCTTACTACAAGGATTAATAGTCTGAATTACACCCTGAGCCAGACCCAGTAAACTACTACTATCCAATTCAATTAGTGGAGAAATAGATACGTTTAGTTTTCTGCTTCTTTTTACAGGAAAAATGGTATCAACAATGTTATTAATGGCAGCTGCAGCTTCCTCAGGAATGGGCACAACATTCTGGCAAAATAGGGAAGCCTTCCCTGTTCCCTCTCTCAAAATTGACAAGAGTGTCTCTGCCTTGGATTTCTAAGAAGGCTGCACACAGAGCAACAGCTTAATTTCACCTTTCCCAGCTTGAAAAAAGAAGGTCAGACAAGAGAGACTGAACTTGTCTTTTTGGGTAAATGTCAGTAACTGGCTATTAAGTGCACTGCCTGGATGCACTGGATGCTAGCAAAAAAGAAATTCAGAGAACCTGAAAGAAAATCAATTACAAAAGGTGAGACGAAAATACTGACTTGGAAGAATTCTGCAACTGTTCGGCAAAAAGCAGTGCAAGTGCAGCTTTGGTGTAAGACATACCTTCCAGTAACCTATAGGAAAAATAAGTCAAAAGTACTCAGAGCTGATTAAAATAAATGAAACACTAAAAAAGTATACTAGCTCAAATAAAAAGGCTGGAAGGAGCTTTAAACAGATATTTAGATGAGGTGATAAAGCTGCAAAAATCAGAAGTCAGTATGAAACTACTCAAGAAAAGATGTTTCAAAAAAATATGAATTAAAAGACAGAGCTTGTAGGGAAAACCTGAGATTTTCTGTTGTACCAGAGAAGCTAGAAAGAACAGACTGTATTAATTTTATGAAAGCACAAATAAGCAACTGGTCTGGTATTCCATACCAGCAGTTGTTAATTGAAAGGGCACATTGTGTGTATGCTCCAGTCCTGGCAATGAGAAAGCAACCTAGACTTTTAATAGTAAAGATGCAATCCTACCAGCAGAAAGAGTTGATTCTGACAAAACTGTGGCAGAAGGACAAAGTACTAAACGTGGGAGACAGTAGAGTGTGAAAAATGATTAATCACTGTACACCAGGCAGAAGAGGAATAAATTTATTCCACTAATCAGGGAATATTGAGAAGCAGGCATGAGATTCAAACTGCTATACTCTGTCGCATATCGTCTACTCATAGGCGATCTCTGCTTAACATATAAGGCCATGTCAAACCCAGAGCTGTTGGATATGCTACACTTAAAGAAATCCCAATCACTCAGAGCCACATGCTCCAGGGATCTAAACCTTGTCATCAGAATGAACAAAACATGCTGGAGGGATAGGTTCCTGACCCAGAGACTCCCCAGAGTCTGGAATAGACTGCCCATACATGTCAAGCAAAGCGCCTCTTTGGACCTCTTCAAAAGGAACTTTGATGACTGGATGGGAGATAGGAAATTCACCCCAGGGATCACGTCAGTCGTCCTGCTAGACAGGGGTCCAGGGAAGTAAATATTGTGGGAAGAAATAGCCAGGGAAGATGCATACAGACAAAAAAAAGCACAAGAGTTGAATAGAAGTACCAGGAGTACATTGGAAATGATCAGAGACTGGATTTGGGAGCTGGAGATCAACAGGAAGCAAAACAACAGCTCTGAAATTGGCAAATAAATGTGGGATTACAAAGCATTAATTATATTTGTGAAACATGACAAAACAAGAAAACCTAGAAATATTGGACTTTTTTGACTTTGTTAAGACTTGTACAGGAACCCAAAGCATATGCCCTAATTCATGTCATTAATGTTTGGAAGAACATTTAGGACAGGGGAAGAGGAAAGAAAAAGTTATCTGTAAGTAAAACAAAATTTTGTTTTTAACAGTAGTATTTTTATAATGCATAACATAATCTGCATGCTATGAAGTAATGCTTTCTCAGTTATTTTTGAGTGTAATAGGGATACTAAATTGAAAAGGCACCCCTGTTTTGTTCCTCCTTGTTCAGTTTTAAGAAATGTAAGCACTGCAATGTAAAAAAAAACAAAAAAAACAAAAAGAAGAACAAAAGTTTGGTCAAAAGAGCATGATACAAGAAAAATTATGTACTTTTTCTTACTCTTGCATAGGGGAAAGACTGAATTAAGGCCTTTGGCTTGAGCTACTAACAAGTTTTAAGGGGAAGCAAATGAATAAAAAAGAACACTGAATATAATAAAAAGTTTTCCTCTAACAAATAAAGAGTGCTTGTAGAGGTAACTGTGGAGACAATCTGATAAGGGGCAATAAGAACAGAATACTTCTTTCTTTCAATGGCTAGGAGATAATGTTTTCTGAAGGCATTTGAGTGTTTTTATAAAGTTGTGAGAGGAATAAAGATAACACAAAAACAGACAGCACTTAGTAGAAGCACACACTGTACCATACGTCTTAATACTGATAACGTTCTTTAATGTTTAATCCAAGTCTGTGAGTATGGCTGTCAGTATGGAACAATTGTTCCTATCAGGAGGGTTAAACTTCAATATTTGAAGACGTACATATTTTTCTGTGAGGTACTAGGTTAATAGGTTTTAGGGGTGTTTTTTTTTTTGTTTGAGGGTTTCACTAAAACAAAATGTTTTGTAAGATGTGAAACAGGTTAAAATGGATATGACAAGAAACAACTGTATAAAAGACCAACTTGCCAAACATTAGTTCATGCATGTAACACAAAAGCTGGAACTAGACATTTAAAAAAGCTGTTACACATAATAGGTGAGAATAATAACTTCTTAATGCAATGACAACACTTTCTTTATTATCTTTAAGTCTAAATGGTCTCATAGACACATACAAAAAAAAGTGATGAACAATATTAAAAATATATAGAGTGCAAATAGCTATGCTACAGGAGACACATTTGGAAAAAAAATAAGCATGTGAATTTGATAAAGAAAGGATTTCATGATGGTTATTCAGAGGAATATCCAGGGCAAAGTAAAAGGGGGGCACTTATATTACTTTCAAAAGGAGCTTCAATAGTGATAGAAAAGGGAAAAAAACGATAATAATGGTAGATTTTAGTACCAAGGGGCAATTGGCATGTATTTCTATTCCACCTAAAACTGCTACAATGAAACTTAAGAAAATTCTAGAAGAAATAATCAGCTTTCAACAGGGAATACTACTTATAGTTGGGGACTAGAATTTGGTTTGCAGCAGTGAGGATGTATCTGGGGGGACCAGAAGGGAAAATATAACAAGAAGGGATAGATTTTTGAAGAAATGTATGTAAATATTTGGCATGGAAGATATAAATTCAGTAGCAGAAGTTCAGAGTAAATTTACTTATTATTCCCCAAGGAAAAAATAGGCTAGGCTAGACAGAACTTATACTTGACAGGAACATGTGCATTTAATTGAAAGTTTTGACATGCATCCAATAACTATTACAGATTACAAGCCAATAACAGCTAAAATAAAAATGTAGGCTAATGAAATAAAATGAGACACTGACACTTTCTCACCTATCTGACAAAAGGAGAGGAATTTAAGGAATGGGTACTGGAAATTACTTGGGAGTTTTTAGGGAAAATAGAATTTTCTTCTGAAAATATAGTTAGGGAGTGGCATAAAATTAAAGTGGTTTTTAAACATAGGGTGGAAATAAAAGTAATAGAGATATGGTTAAGAAGTAAGTAACAGTTCTTTGGAGGGACTGACAAATGTTAAAGTATTGCAGAATAGGAAGAATCTCACAGAACAAGAACAGAAGCAATTGCAGAATGCTAAACAGAAAATAAGGGATTATCTCTATAATGTGCATGAGTTTAGAAAGACTGTTGTTAAATAACTGCTTTTTGATAATAACTCCAGAGCAGAAAAACTTTTAATACAATGACTCAGGCAACAGAAAGTAGAAGGGGTTTATCACCAGTCTTAGAGAGCCTATAACAAGGAAGACAACAAGAGATCCAGTAGAAGTACTAGAAATATTTCATAAATTTTATGCAACTCTGTATAAAGCAGAGAAATATGGAAATCAAGAAAAGGCACAAATGTAAATATTTATAGAAGAATTAAATATGCCAAGGTTAGAGTTACATGAGGCTCACTTACAGCTAGTTAGGACAGAAGGAGATGAGATAAATATGGTGATGTATAACTAATCTATAAGAAAGTCCCCAGGATTAGATGGTATTCTTGTGGAAGTTTGGAAGTTAGTTTGGAAAAAAACTGAAAAAGATGTGGAAGGCTTCTGTTTAACAGTATTTTAAAAGGAGGAGAAGCACCAACATCCTGGAAGAAAGTGATAGTGGCTGTAATACCTAAAGATGGAAAAAGAACCATCAGATCCAGCTTCATATAGACCCATTTCAATTCTAAACCATGGTTATAAAATGTCTATGTTTATAATGGCTAAAAGAATGGAAAAGATGATGCCAAGATTGATAGACATGGATCAATGCAGTTTTGTGGAGGGCAGGCAAACATTTGACAACATTAACAGAACAATGATGATCCAGAGGGAAGCAGAATGTAAGAAAATATCACTGTTGTTGATAAGTCTTGATGCAGAAAAAGCATTAGACAGAGTATGCTGGGATTTTATGAGCAGGACAATGGAGGCATTTTCATTCCCTGATAAACTTATAAAGTTCATTAGCAGGATATATGAGGGATTGGAGATGAAAATTAAAATGGGTGGGTTCCTCTCTGATAGGTTTTGTTTAAGCAGAGGAACCAGGCAAGAGTGTCCAATTTCCCCTTTGTTATTTGCTTTATATTTAGAACCACTGGCAAAGAAAATAAGGGACTCAGAAATTCAAGGATATAACTGGTATAGTAGTCAAGAAAAGCTGGCATTACTTGCAGATGATATTATTTTATACCTGATAAACAAGAAAAGTGCAGTTCAGTGTTGTGGAACCTTTTGAGATAGTCTCAGGATACAAAATTAATGAAGCTAAAACAAAGGCAACAGCTGTAAACTATGTACCCACATACCAATTGGTACAGCACTACCCATATTTATGGGGACATGATAAAATGAAGTACCTAGTACTCTGGAGTAAAAGGGATTCTGTTGTGCCAGCAAAGAATATGTGGGAAGGAAGTAAACAAAAGATAGTACTGTTGGGTAAGAGCTTACCATAACGGTAGATGTCCTTCTCTTCATTGTTGCAGTATTCATTACAATAGGGAATCCCCTACCAAGGGCAGCCCAATGTCCGGCCAGTATACCACAGCCTTTAGATTGCTTTAAGGTACTCTATATGTCACACATGTGCTCCTTGCACAGTGTAGGGCATAAAGATGTCATCCGATTGTACCATCCTCAGAACTAAGAGCCCTAGCTGGAATGCCATTCAAAGGAGAAAAGAAATAATCAGTACACCCAGAACAGAAAAAGGACCATGGGGAGGAGGGAGGGTGTGAATACTTCAACAGTGAAAAGAAGGACAGCTACCATTATGGTAAGTTCTTACACAACTGTACTATGCCCTTCCATTTGACTGTTGCATTATTCATTACTTAGGGAGAGTGCCAAAGTTCAGGAAGAAGAGAGGGAGGAAGGACTAGCAGAGCTCTCTAAGAACCCATGAAGGATGGCCCTAGCAAAACCACCTCTCGCTCTGGAAATTCCATCTAACTTGTGGTGCTTGATAAATGTAGACACAGAAGTCCAGGCAGTTGCCTCAAGAATAGAGCTAGTATACAAACCCTTGAAAAAAGCATCAGAAGAAGCCACAGCTCTAGTAGAATGAGCTTTAACAAAAGAAGGAAAACTTTTACCATGAAAGGAATAACAAAAAGAAATGGCTTTAGAAATGCAATAAGAAATAATTTGCTTAGACACAGACGATCCTAAGGACCTAGGATGAAAAGAAACAAAGAGCTGATCAGATTTATGAAAAGTCTTTGTCTTATCTAAATAAGATCTGAGTTGCTATGCACATCCAACATGTGGAGCATATTCTCACTGGTAGACTGTGGAGAAGGGAAAAAAGTGGGCAGATGAACAGACTGATTAAGGGACAACTCATTCACCACCTTGGGTATAAAAGAAAGATTAGTACAAATGGACACCCTGTCCTTATGAAACACCAAAAAAGGAGGACGAGTCATAAGGGCTTGAAGTTCAAACATCCACCTGGCACAAGTAAGAGCTAACAGAAGAAAGTACAGTTGTGTACACTTACCATAAATGTAGATGTTCGAGTGTATTCACTGTTGCAGTCATTACATTTGGGTTATCTGCTTGTAGGTTGCCCTCAGTCGGCCTGATTAACAAAGTCTTGGGTCCTGCGTCAGTTGCTGTCCCTTCTTCCATGACGTCAGGTCATCTGGGGTATAAAACATGCAGCCAACACCATTACATCAGTTTTTCTTGCCCCAGATGTCAGGTGCCCCCCTAATGGGAAGCAATTAAATATAAAAGAACAATGATATACCTCCAACAAAAAAGGAAATACAGCAAAAAGCTTTTAAGCATAGTAAAGGAAAGTAGAGGTATAACCAAAAGAAGTTAGGGGGCTGGAGGGAGGGTAACCAGGACTGCAACAGTGAATACACTCGAACATCTACATTTATGGTAAGTGTACACAAATGTACTATGCTCTTCGTGTTTCACTGTTGCAGTCATTACATTTGGGTAGATTCCCAAAGCTATGGTTGGGAGGAGGAATTTAAATAGCATTAGGACCAGCTATAAGGCCCTGCAAGACTGCAGTGGCAAAGTCAGCTCTGGATTTAGAGAAAATTGGCAAATAATAATGCTTGGTAAAGGTATGTACAGAACTCCAGGTAGCAGCTTCTAGGATGACCCTGATAGGTACGCCTCTGAGAAAGGCTGTAGAGGTAGATGCAGCCCTGGTGGAGTGAGGTCTGATCCCCTGCAGGATAGGTTTTCCATGGTGCTTATAGCAGAAATGAATGCAATGGCCTATCCATTTAGAAATGGTTTGCTTGAAATAGCCTTTCCCCCTGCTCCTGCAGCAAATACCACTAGCAGTTGTTCAGATTTCCTTTGAGGTTTAGTCCTGTCCAAGCAGAATCTAAGTTGTCTGTGCACATCTAAGTTAAGCAGTTTCCATTCCCCTTTGTTCTCTGGATTGGGAAAGAAGATTGGCAAATGAATGGACTGATTAAGAGCCACACTGGATACCACCTTGGGCATGAAGGATGGATTGGTTCTGAGGGACACCCTGTCCGCATGAAAGATGATGAAAGGCTCCAGTGCCATAAGGGCCTGTAATTCAGATAACCTTCCAGCTGAAGTGATTGCTAAAAGGAAAGCTGTTTTCCAAGAAAGAAATTTTAAGTCTGCAGTAGCAGCTGTCTTGAAAGGAGGTAGAGTGAGTTTCTCCAAAACAAAGTTAAGGTCCCAGGCTGGGCTTGGAGCTCTCCTGGGCGGTCTCAAATTTTTGGCCCCTCTGAGAAACTGCTTGAGCAGTGGATGAGAGAAGAGGGAAGGTTCTGTGTTATAATGAGCTGAAATGGCTGAGGCGTGAATTTTAATGGAGGAAAAAGACAGGCCCTTGTGAAGCAACTCAGTTAAGTACTGTAAAATCTGAGGTAAATTGGGCGCTGCTGTGCTCATCCCTTGAGATTGGTTCCAGGCACAGAATCTTTTCCATTTTTCAGCATATGATTTTCTAGTACTAGGCCTTCTTGCCTCTAAAATGATATCCATCATAGGTTTACTGAGGGATGGTAAAGGAGAGATTAGGTAATTAGCCAGGCTGCAAGGTTCAGTGTTAGAAGTCTGAGGCAGGTGCCATGGGGATAGCAGTGACACACAGCGCAGGAGGGGGTACCAGTGTTGGTGTGGCCAGTCTGGAGCAATCAAAATCATCATTGGTTTGTCCTGTTTGATTTTTAGTAGTACTTTGGAAAGCAGAGGCAGAGGGGGAAGGCATAGACTGATATGTTTTTCCAGCTGAAGGACAGAGCATCCACTTTCCAGGCTTGTTTGTGGGGAGTCCTTGTGCAAAATTTGCCCAACTGCTAGTTCTGAGGAGAGGCAAATAGGTCTATATCTGGGCTCTCCCATTTGCTTGTCAACTTGTTGAAATTCCTTGGTTCCAGTTTCCACTCATGTGGGTCCATGAGGTTTCTGCTTAGTCTGTCTGCCAGTGTACTTAATTTTCCTGGCAGGAATTGAGCTTGAAGGTGCACTTTGTAGCTCAAGGCTGTGTTCCACAATGCCATGGCTAGTCTGCAGAGGGGGTAAGAATGTGTACCCCCCTGCTTGTTTATGTACCACATAAGAGTGGTGTTGTCCGTCTTTACCATTCGTTGTCCTGGAAGAATGTGGTCCTTGAAGGCTGTCAGAGCATTCTGTACAGCTAACATTTCTTTTTGAATGATATGCAGGTGCATTTGGCTTGGGTTCCATTTGCCCTGAATCCACTTCCCTGCCAGGTGAGCCCCCAATGCATAGTCTGATGCATCTGTTGTTAAGGTTTGGGTGGCAGGGGGTGGTGTGAAAAGTAGTCCCTTGTTTTGGTGGCAGGTCTCTGCCCACCAAAGGAACTCTAGGCATAGGCAAGGTATGATAGGAATCATTGCTTCTAGATCCTGAGAATGTTGACACTATAGGCTTTTTAGATACCACTGTAGTTTCCTCATATGCAGCCTTGCATATGGAATTAGAAGAATGCAGGAGGCCATGAACCCCAAGGCTTGCAGTATTTGTCTTGCAGGGTTTTTGTGGCCACTTGTGTGAAGTAGGTTGTCAAATGAATTTGTTTCTCTGGCGTGAGGTAAGCCATCTGAGAAGCTGTATTCAAGCTTGCTCCCAGGAATATAATTTGTTGACAGGGTACCAGGTCAGATTTCTTTCATTTATGGTGTACCCCAGACAGGTTAGAACCCTTTGCACAAAGGCCAGATGATCCAAAAGTATGTCCTGGCTTTCTGCCTGAATTAGACAATCGTCCAGATATGGGTATATTTGAATATTTCTTTACCTGCAAAATGCAATAACTGGAGCTAGGCACTTTGTGAATACCCTGGGCACAGTAGATAAGCCAAAGGGCAATGCAGACAACTGATAGTGTGTGTAGCCAGCTTTGAAGCGAAGGTATCTTCTGCAAGATTCCCTGATTAGGATGTGCAGGTATGCTTCATTTAAATCTAGTGTTGCCAACCAGGCATCTTTTCCTAGCATAGGAAGCAACTGGTGAAGAGTCAGCATCTTGAATTTTGGAATCTCCAAAAATGTGTTTAGAGTATACAGGTCCAGGATAGGATGCCATGAATTGTCTTTTCTGGGTACCAGGAAAAGTCTTGACTATAAACCATGTCCCTTTTCCTCTTCTGGTACCAATTGAATAGCCCCCATGCTTAAGAGAGAGTGTGCTTATTTTTGGGCCTCTGCCCACTGATTTGGGGGTAGGTCCGGCCACCCGTTTGGTGTTGGCAATGTGTGGAAGTGAAATCTGTATCCCTGGGACACTATACTTAAAACCCATTTGTCCTGGGTAATGAACTCCCAGTTTTTTGCATGAAAAGCAATCTTTCCCACCAAAGGGGCAGTCAGTTGATAAGTGCTTGGAAAATTTAAAAGGAAGTCATTGAGACAGTTTACCATAGGGGGGAGTCTTATTACTCCCAGATTTGAAAGTGGAGGCCCTCTCCACTGTTTATTCCTGTGTGTCCCCTGGGATTGAAACTTGGGTTTTCTGCTGTGTCTGGGTTTGGCTTGAGAAGACCTGGAAGGGGCTGGAAAGGACCAATTTTTAGAGGGCCAGTGCCTACTAAATCTAGGAGGCTGAACTTGCAAGAAATCTTTAACAGTTTGCAGAGATTTTGCTTTATCTTCCATCTTTTTAAGAACTTCCTCAGCCTTGTTGCCAAACAGACAGTCCTGATTTAAGGGGAGCATCCAACAATTTAGCTTTAACATGATCAGGTAAAGATTGCTCCTTAGGCCAAGCATGCCTTCTGAGCACAGACCCAGTAATAGCAGCCCTGCAAGAGGCCTCTAATGAATCAAAACCACATTGTAAAGTATGTTTTCCAACCTGTACATCAAAATGCATTAAATCCTGTAATTCCTTATTTTCCACACAATCAGAAATCAACATCATTTTCTGTTTAAACAATCCAATAACATGTTGCTGATACTTTAACATATGAAACTGACAGTTTAAAGCCCTAATGGCCAAGGTTGCAGAAGTGTAAACCTTCTTACCCCATCTATCCAGCGCCCTCGAGTCTCTATCAGAAGGGGTAGGATTTTTAGCAGTAGAAGCCTTAATGCCCTTGGGCCCCTGAGACATAGTCTCTGGATCCGCAATATGATTTTTAAAAAGGAACTTGTGTGACTCAGGGACCCTGTAGTATCTGTCACTTTTTCTGGGAGCAGGAGGCAAGAAATCAGGGTTCAAACTAGATTCTGAAAAGGCATCATCAACAATGTCTTGTACAGGAGGAATAGCTAAAGGCCTATGCTGAGGCAGGAGTAAGAAATCCCTGAGCCTCTTTTTTGAATCAGAAAAATCCTGGCTTCCCAGTGGAAATGCTCCCTTAGAGTATGTAAGGTTTCACCAAAAGAAAAATCCACTGGAGGGGAGGCAGAGGGAATAGAGTCCTCTGCATCAGAATCCTCATAAGTAGATAAGGGCAAATCCAGATCATCATAAGAATCCTGGTCAGAAGATTCAAAAACAACTTCAGTCCTAGGCCTCTTAGAAGGGGGGGGGGGCTTGGCTACCCCTAATTAGAGTAATTATATCTTCAGACATTCTTATCATTTGTTTTTAGGCATAGAGGCCTGAGCATGTGGCCTGGGTGTCATTTTTGTAGGCATGGTTTGAGATTTAAGCCTAAGTGAAGAAGGAGGCGTCGGTTTAATATACAAGTCCATAGGCCTGAATACACCCTCAGAAGCCGGTGCCTGCACAGCTGCTTCGGACCCATCCAAGGTAGAGACATCCGTGGGTTTCATAGTTGAAGCATCTCACGGCATACCAGACTCTGAATGGGTCTCAGTAGAGGCCTGCGAATCAGAAGTAGCAGGTATCAGGTGCTGCAAAACCACCTCACTGAGTACTGATGAACTGGCGACTGGCTTAGGAGAAGCGTCGTCAGCAGTTTTGGACCTCGGTGGCCTGTCTCTGTCTTTATCCTTGCGGTTTTTTGGAATCCCGGTAGTCGGATGGCTAACTGATGACATTTCTGGATAATTAAACCGAAAACAAAAATATTTAGAGGCAAAAATATACCGATGACGGATAGTGTGCTGATTAAATAAAGCACAAAACCGACAGCAAGGTACATCGTGATCAGGGCCTAGGCAATGAATACAGTACAAATGAAAATCTTTATGAGTTATTTGCTTTCCACAAGTAATACAAATATAAGGTATCCAGACAACCACTCAGCAGGTACTCGTGACGACAGTTTATTGGGTTCTCAATAAAACTACACTCAAAACACGACAGTCCACAGATTAAGCGCTTTCGTTGGAATAACCACCTTCATCAGAATACACATAATACAACATCAAAAGATTTAAATACCCTCCCAAAAAGCAAAAACCCTGACATCACATCCTACTATTAGATCACTTCCTGTCAACTAATGCACATATTTAAAGGAAATAATACCTGACTTAAATTGCCAAGACATATGAAAAAGTATACTCCCATATTACCAATAAATATAAAAATGTAAACACACATACATATCACCAATGAATATAAATGTATATAAATATATAACAAACAACTGTAAATAATATGATGCAGAAAAATGGGGTAATAAACCCATGAAATAACAATAAAAACCTTTTAAGTATTTTTTTAATATTTTTATACGTTTTTTAAATATAAAACAAAGCTCTTAGCTTCAACAAGGGCATAATACTTATACGCTCGGTAATGCCATGATATGAGCCTGCATTCAACTTAATTTGCCATTTTAACTCTAATAATTCTAAATAATCATCCACTGGGCCACCCCGGGGTCCCAGGGCCACATCATCAATGGCAAAAAACCTAAAAAAATGCGTCGGATATTTGTCCACATGATTGAAAAGTGCATTGTTTTTATTTTTGCATTTAATATCATAGCAGTGCTCATATACTCTCTGCTTGAAGGCCCTTTTCATTTTGCCCACATAAAATACGTTGCATAACCCGCACTTAGCAATATATACCACCCTTTTCGAAAAACAAAAACGTTTTTTACTGGGGCAGATTTGTCCAAAATTCTTGATAAATATATATTCACCCTCCATAACATATGGACACTGCCCACACCTCCCACATTTAAGGCATCCACTAGTTTTGTTCTCTTTCTTCTCTGTCTATCCAAGAGTACTTTAAAGCTATAATCTTTTTTGTAGACAATCACTGGTTTATCCCCTACAATTTTAGAGACATTGTGGTCCAGTAACATCACTGGCCAAAAATTAACCAATGTGTTTTTGATTTCATAAAAATCCAAGGTGAAGGTTAGGGTGCACGATTTTGAAAGAAATATTGTTATTAGAATGTAATCTATCTCTAACCTTTCCATCATCAATACCACAACCACTAAATAAAATTTTTACTATTAACCCATTCCGTCTTGTGACAGTAACCTCATTTTCGATTTCTTTTAAAAAATTCATGGGGTAACCCCTTCTTCTAAACATGTCAATAGTTTATCACATTCTGTTTGGAAGTCCCCTTCATCTGACACCATTCTAGCGATTCTGATAAATTGTCCCTTAACTAGGGACTTTTTCTGATGAATCGGGTGCCAGCTCTCAAAATGTAAAAATGTATTCAAATACATAGGTTTCTTGTACAGCTTAGCTATAAAAGATTTACTCATATAATCCTTCACAATAGTGACGTCTAAAAAATTCAAGCTCTCTGTGTCAGAATTCAGGGTAAATTCTAAAGAATCAGTGGTACTATTAAGGTATTCAAAAAACTCTCCTAACTTGTCCTCACCCCCTTTCCATAAAAGGACTATGTCATCCAAATAATGACCATATAGGACCCAATGGTCTTTGTAGCATGAATTCATAATGTATTCCTCCTCCCAGTGTGCCAAAACTACATTGGCAAACACAGGGGCACAACATGCTCCCATGGCCACACCAAAAGTTTGCTTAAAGAGGTGGCCACCAAAGCTTAAAAAGTTATTTTTCAAAACAAGTTCCATACAGGTCCTAATGGCATGTTTGGTGTCAAAACTTAAATCAGAATGCCTACAAAGATATTCATAAAACCAATCAAGCCCCTCCTCATGTGGGATTACTGAAAATAGATCCTTGATGTCCAATGTGGCCATAATAAGGCTATCATCATACATATCTGGATGTATTCTACCTAAAAAATCCCATGAATCTTTAATAATCCAAGGTATCTTTCCCACTAGACCTTTCAATTGATGGTCCACAAATTTGGCCAAACCATATGTTTTCGAAGCCTTGGCATCCACAATTGGACGTAGAGGGGGGTTCTGGATGGATTTATGTATCTTCGGGATGCCGAAGATGGTAATTGTTCTGTGGGTTTTACACTTTAAGAAAGTATGTGTGTCAATACTTATCTGTCGATTAAGTAACAATTCCTCAATGGTCAAATCGATGTTCCTATAGGCTACATTCATCTCATTGACTGACACTTCTCGATAAGTGTCAGTATACAATAGATCAAACATTTTACTATTTTAATCCAAATAATTCATAATGACCAGCCCTCCCCCTTATCAGGTTTCATAAGACTGATGTTATTGTTAATAATGATGTCTTGAAGTAACATCCATTCTTTTTCGTCCAAATTGTTAACATAACCCCTGTGATTATTATTCAAAATGATTTTCCTAAGTTCACTTTCACAAAGTGTCTCATAAATCACAAGAAGAGGGTGGGTAGGGGGAATAAAAGTGCTGGGTCTATGCAACTGGTGGGCATTTTGAGTAATTATAGTATTACCAAAATGTACCCCTAAATTTAATTTCCTCACGTACATTTTAAGGTTTAAAATACTGTCAACAACATTTGCTGATCTCCCCCGGGACAAAATTCAACCCTTTCACGAACAAATTAGCCCAATGAACATCAACACAAACTTGACTAAAATTATAAATAGTAAAATCAGCATCATCATTTTGAATGACCTGAATAACTTGCTCACAGGGTTCACAGGGTTCAACTATCTTCGATAGGCCCCCCTCTCTCCCCTCCATGATGGATAATGGTTGTAGTTGTTGTTCTGATAATACATTTGTCCCTTCCTCTCCCCCCTCTGCTCCCAGATCCTCTCGGATCTTCTCAGGGGAGGGGGATCCACGGGGACATCCCCATTTAAATACTCATTGTCAACAGGATTATCATTAACCACATCATTCACATCATTACATTGTTCATTAAAATAAACAGAGTCCTGCCCTCTAGGGGGGTCGAGGTAAGCTTTACCATTTTCATAATCAATCTTGTCCCTATTTAGTTTACGTTGTTTCCTAGCCCTAAGTTCAACCATCCCATTGTCCACATGTTTAAATACATTTTAAAAATCATTCTTTTTACTAACAAACAATAAATCATTCTTAATACTCAGTTCTACTTTTTCAATGTCTCTAATAAGTAAGGACATTTTCCTGTCATTACGAGTACCTGCTGAGTGGTTGTCTGGATACCTTATATTTGTTTTTCTTGGTTTGTGTTTCCTTTGGACAGACAGTGATTGTCTACAAAAAAGATTATAGCTTTAAAGCACTCTTGGAAAGACAGAAGAAAGAGAACAAAACTAGTGGATGCCTTAAATGTGGGAGGTGTGGGCAGGGTATTTAAAGCCTTTGAGTTGTATTATGTGTATTCTGATGAAGTTGGTTATTACAATGAAAGCGCTTAATCTGTGGACTATCGTGTTTTGAGTGTGGTTTTATTGAGGACCCAATAAACTGTCATTACGAGTACCTGCTGAGTTGTTGTCTGGATACCTTATATTTGTTTTTCTTGGTTTGTGTTTCCTTTCCACAAGTAATGCAATTATTAACTTTAACTGACATCGGTAAGGAGCAAGAAAAAGTTTCCCCAACGGGGTACTTAGCTTTAGTTGAAGACTTCGGTTCTGAAACTCGAAAATGAAAATTTCAGGAGTCGGTCAACCGGCACTTGCGAACTGCTTCTGCTTCAGGCACCGCACAGCAAGAAAGACTGATGTAATGGCATCGCCTGCATGTTTTATACCCCTGATGACCTGACATCATGGAAGAAGGGACAGCAACCTATGCAGGACCCAAAACTTTGTTAATCAGTCCAACTGAGGGCTACCTGCAAGCAGTAAACCCAAATGTAATGACTGCAACAGTGAAACATGAAGAACATCAGTCTTTTAAGTACAATGTTGCAAGGAAGGTGAAGCTGTAGGATCAAAATGAGCCTGAGTCAAGTTTTCTAAAACAAAATCCCAGGGAGGAGGAACAGGCTTCCTGGGAAGCCTAATATGTAGGACACCTTTAAGGAATTGCTTAGCTTCAAATCTAGAAACTAAAGGAGGGGATAAAGGCAGACAAGCAGAAATAACTGATGTGGGTCTTAACAAAAGAATAATCCAACCCAGCATTGAGCAGTTCACACAGATAAGAGAGAACCAAAGGAAAATCCATAGCAAGTGGATCCAGGTTATGAAAAAGATATCAACCAGAAAACCTCTTCCATTTGGATAAGTAGGATTTTCTAGTAGTGGGTTTCCTGGCCTCCTGCAGGACCCTGTGCACAACCTCAGAATAAAGGTGTCTGTGTAGAATCAATATCCTACCACCCACAGTGTCAGCTGAAGAGCGGACAGGTGTGGATGGATGAGAGATCCCTTGTTTTGTGTAAGCAAGTCCACCCTATGAGGTAACTTGCGATGACTGCCCTTGGCTAAATGCAGAAGAAGAGGGAACCAATGCTGTCTCAGCCAAAAGGGAGTCATCAACAAAGATTTTGGGAGCATCCTGTTGTATTTTGAACAGGACTTTTTGAATGAGAGGAAGGGGAGGGAAAGCATGAAGAAACATCCCCTTTCAAGAAAAAGAGAGGGCATCTACATTCCAAACCAGAGAACCTGTGACTCTGGCACAAAATAGAGGAATTGTTCAGAGGGAAGGCAAAATGATCCATTTGAGGAGTACCCCACTGGTGGACAATGTCTAAAAACACATCCCTGTGAAGCATCCATTCATGGGAATGAGTTAGGAACCTGCTCAGAGAGTCTGCCACAATGTTTTGACCTGAAGGGATGTAAACTGCCTAAAGAGTCACTTGATACTGGATAGCTAGTTCCCACACTAGGTGTGCTAACTGGCAAAGAAGATAAGACCTTGTCCCCCTGTTTGTTGACATACCACATCACGGTGTATTGCCTGTGAACACCTTGAGAGGTCCTGGGGAGAAAAGAGAATGAAAGGCCTGACCTGCCAGCAGAAGAGTTTTCATCTCCTTGATATTGATGTGGCGACCAGACTCCCTGCACCTTTAGGGAGCCAAAAGCTGCTCCCCATCCCACATCTGAGGAGTCTGTGAACAGTTCCTGAGAGGGAACAGGTGGATGCAAAGGGAGCCCTGGATTGAGAGTCAACTGCTGAATCCACCACTGAAGCTCCTGCTTGAGACATAGAAGATGGGGAACTAAACATTTGAGGGGATGAAAATGCTGAAGCCAAACCGACTTTAGAAACCACTGAAGTTTTCTAATAAGGAGTTTCGCAAAAGGAAGCATAGGAATGGTGGAAGCCACAAACCTCAGAGCTCTCAGACATTCCCTTGCTGTCACTGAGATCAGAGGAAGAAGGGACTGAAAAAAGGAAATGAGAGTTAGTGCCTTGGGAGGAGGCAAGGATGCCAGCATAAGAACAGTCTAGAGCCTGCACCCCAGAAAGACATGATCCTGAGAAGGAGTCAGGAAGGACTTTTCAAAATTTATAGTGAACCCCAGGCTCTGCAGAATAAAGACAGCAAAATGAAGATTGTGCAAAAAAGTCTCTGGAGAGGACACCTGAAACACAAGGTTATCCATGTAAGGAAAGATTTGGATCCCCTTTAGCCTGCAAAATGCAATCATAGCAGCGAGGCATTTGGTGAATACCCTTGGGGAAGTAGAAAGGCCAAAGGGCAAAGCAGAAAATGGAAAATGCCAGGAAGCAACTTCCTGAAAAGGGGATGAATCGGGAAATGAAGATAAGCATCCTTGAGGTCTTGAGAAGGCAGAAGAGGAAACAAAGTCCGAAGGGACAACATTTGAAAAAAGAGGGGACCTTCAGAAAAGTGTTTAAATGAGAGAGGTCCAAAATAGGTCTCCAAGTGCCCTCTTTCCTGGGCACTAAAAATATTCTGGAGTAAATGCACCAAAAACCACCAGATAAGGATGCAGGTTTTGTAGCGTAAAACACTTTAATTGCGCTATTCGTCAAAACGACTTCCTCCGAAACACAGAATATAGCCATGTATACACACTTTAAATATACTGCTTAACTAAAAAAAGAACCAATCAAGCTCCCTTACTAATAGAGTCTTAAAGTGACTGAACTAAAATCAAGTCAGTACACCAAAATGATTCATCAAATTACATTGACAATATTAAAAACATATATATGTTCGTATAAAAACGTACAAATCTATTATAAAATCTCAACATCTTGACGTTAATTTTCCTATTTTTTAGAAATCAGTATTGAGAAATTAGTATCGTTCAACCCAGGAGACAAATAGGAGGCAAGCCTAAGTTGCCATTCTGCCTCCTATTGTTCAACAGTGTTCTTAAAATCACCACCCCTGATATCCATATTGACTAATTCCAGGACCGAAAACATAAATTTCTTCCAATTACCACATACAGTGGAATATTTATATAAGGCATTGTTAGGATTTTTGATCCTATTTGCATATAAATATTCCAAAATACGCTTTCTCAAACTTCTAGTGGACATACCCACGTAAAAAGCCTGGCATCCACTACACATGGCAACATAAACAATTCCCTCCGTACTACAATCTACCCTACCAGGAACAGTAATGTTGTAGTCAAGATGTTCTAAAAAATGTGTGGGCCTAATTGAATATATCTACATGCCCTACACCCCATACATTTCGTCATACCAACATTACCAATGGCCAAATGTGTAATGCCCCTTCTACTGCTCTCTAATGTATGTTTTACACTCTGGCTTTTCTTACACACAAAAAGTGGAGCCTCACCCAATGCCTTAACCATGTCTCCATTTCCCAAAATAACTTTCCAGTTTTCACTGATGATCTTGCGTATCTCAAAATTGTCTACACTCATATCCATACAAAACCTAGGTTTACTCTTGACCCTAGTGTTGGCAACCATTCTTTTGGAAAAACCTTCTTTTAAGATTGGGGGAAAATCTACATCCCTTCTAGAAATGATTTCACTGGCTGTGCTGTTCAGCACATCTCCAGGATACCCCTTTCCAAAAATAAACTTTTAATAAATTCCAATTCTTCCAAAAACAGGTTGTCATCAACTATCATATGTGATGCCCTAATGAACTGACCTCGGAGGATGTTCTTTTTTATAAAATTGGGATGGCTACTCTTAAAATGTACGTAACTGTTGCAAAATGTGTTCTTTAGATGGATACAGATAGAAACAACATTAGAACATGTATCCCATCTAAGCACCCATCTAAAAAAGAAACTGCCAACCCAAAATCACCAAGTGTGAATTTTAAAAAATGAGTTCTTGTACTAAGTGCTTCGATGAAGCCGTCCACAATAAAACCTTCCTTCCTAACAATAAAAAACAAGTCTACAAATCTTTTATAAAAGATGACTTTGTCGTAAAATTTAACGAGGGAAGTTCAAATTCCCACCATCCAAGCACCAAATTTGCATACTTGGGCCCCACAGTTGCACCCATTGCTACTCCCAATAACTGCCTATAGAAACAGCCATTGAACAAAAGGTAGCTATGTTCTAACAATATAGTTAATAAAGACATATATGTAATGATACTATTATTGCTCAAGTTAGGAAATTTTCCTAAGAACCATCTCATGTAATCCACACCCACATCCTGAGGGATGCACATAAATAATGAAGCCACATCCACTGTGACCATCATATTATTATCATTACTTTCCCCCAATCGTAAAAGAAGATTTTTCCAAAAGAACAGTTGCCAACACTAGGGTCAAGAGTAAACCTAGGTTTTGTTTGGATATGAGTGTACACAATTTTGAGATACGCAAGATCATCAGTGAAAACTGGAAACTTATTTTGGGAAACGGAGACATGGTTAAGGCATTGGGTGAGGCTCCACTTTTTGTGTGTAAGAAAAGCCAGAGTGTAAAACATACATTAGAGAGCAGTAGAAGGGGCATTACACATTTGGCCATCGGTAATGTTGGTATGACGAAATGTATGGGGTGTAGGGCATGTAGATATATTCAATTAGGCCCTCACATTTTTTTGAACATCTTGACTACAACATTACTGTTCCTGGTAGGGTAGATTGTAGTACGGAGGGAATTGTTTATGTTGCCATGTGCAGTGGATGATCGGCTTTTTACATGGGTATGTCCACTAGAAGTTTGAGAAAGCGTATTTTGTAACATTCAAACGCAATTAGGATCAAACATCTTAACAATGCCTTATATAAACATTCCATTGTATGTGGTAATTGGAAGAAATTTATGTTTTCGGTCCTGGAATTAGTCAATATAGATATCAGGGTGATGATTTTAGGAACCCTGTTGAACAAAAGGAGGCAGAATGGCAAATTAGGCTTGCCTCCTATTTATATCCTGGGTTGAACAATATTGTCAACATTACGTGTTGTCTAAAAATAGGAAAATTAACATCAAGAATTGAGGTTTTGTAATAGATTTGTAAGTTTTTATACAAACATATATATGTTTTTAATATTGTAATAGTAATCTGATGAATCATTTTGGTGTACTGACTGATTTTAGTTTGGTCACTTTAAGACTCTATTAGTAAGGGAGCTTGATTGGTTCTTTTTTAATTAAGCACTATATTTAAAGGTGTACACAT
Source organism: Protopterus annectens (assembly GCF_019279795.1). Taxonomy (NCBI): domain Eukaryota; kingdom Metazoa; phylum Chordata; order Ceratodontiformes; family Protopteridae; genus Protopterus; species Protopterus annectens. The sequence continues at coordinate 662,920,844 of NC_056734.1, forward strand.
GGCTATATTCTGTGTTTCTGAGGAAGTCGTTTTGATGAATAGCGCAATTAAAGTGTTTTACGCTACAAAACCTGCATCCTTCTCTAGTGGTTTTGGTGCTTTGTCATTGTTGGCTTGGTACATTTACACCATAGCCATTTTGCTGCTATTTTGTTTTATTCTGGAGTAAATGTTTTGAAGGGCTACTTCAGAACTATACAGCTGAGGCTGCTATACATAGCACAGGCAGAAACCTATAATTCAATGTGGCAAGGGATGATGACGAAATGGGGGGTCAAGAAACAAGGAGGGACTGGGATTTTGGATGCAGAGCTATTATGAGAACAACAATAACCATACAGAATATTGTATTCATGACATAGCAGAAAGTCTTCTAAGAACTAAGCCAACACAGGAACAGAGAAAGAAAATTCTGCCAATAGGGATGACTACAATTAGAAATACAGACAATAGGCAAGAGAAGGCTGGACTTTATTGGAGAAAGCTGGCAAAGGAACCAAGGTATTGGGAGCAAATAATTAGAGAAGGAATGTAATAGAATGGGAAGAGGACAAGAATTTACTTGGAGTGCAGGCTGGAGATTGCCTTCCCTATCAAATATTGATATCAGGTATAGGCAAGGAGGAAAAAAAAATAGGGGAAACCTAAGCAAAAGACTAGCACTGGTAGAGTTTTTAACAGAATCTAAAACAGAAGCTGATGTTAAAAAGGGATAATTAGTACAACAGATAAAATATTGCATGATAACTATAAGAATCAATTAGAGCAGGTTAGAAAGTATTGAGAAGAGAGACTGGATAAGCAATTCACAAAGAAACAATGGGGAATATATGTATGACTCCTAAATATGCAACAACGTCTAGAAGATGTAGGAGCTTTACTTGGAAGTGTTTACTTATGTATTTTTATACCCCAAGTAGACTCAAAAGAAATTTTCTTCAGGTAGATAGCAAATACTGTTCTAAAAGTAGTGAATACAGCAATAGAGGTAAAACAACTGGAAATGAGCAAATTACAAAGAAAAAATGTGAACTGCAGGAACAATACATGCAGAACAATGTTTTGGAGGAGGAATAAGGTTTAAAAGAAGGCAGGATTTGAATGAGCTACATAATGTTTGACTGACAATGACTAGATAGATTATAAATGATACATTTGTGGATTCAAAGATGGCTGCCATTCTGTAAACACTGCTGACCTGCAGCTCCTCAATAAACCTGAGAAAAATCTGTAACCTGAGTGGATACCAAGAGGTTTGAACGTCAAATTAAAGTAAAAAAAAGATGCATCTACACTTAATTAATCTATAACCAGGAAAAAAAGTGGAAAAAAAAAAGTCTTTTATCTATCAGGATTTCAAGTGATTAGCTAGCTCTGAAGAGAGAAATAAACAAAGGACTGTCTGCATTCTTCATTTTACCTGTCAGCTTGGGGAAAGGAAAATGTCACAAGAAGGAAAAAGCATGGAAACAACTACTACCAAAACAAAGCTGTCGGAATTACAGTCACCAGTAAAGGATGGGAGTGCGAAAAAACAAAGAATTACTAGACAGCAGGAACAACAGAAACCAGAGACTAGATCTAAAACTGATCAGCCACTGAACATGGACGATATCAAACATACTTTATTGCCTATACAAGAAGCTTTAAAGGACCTGACTACTCAAATACAAACTTTTGGAGTTTTATGTAATCAGTTGCTGCAGAGAATGGACAAAACAGAGGCTAGAATTTCAGAAACCGAGGACAAAATAGACTTGCTGGAGAAGAAAACAAAGGTACATGATGTGGAGTTACAAGCTATGCAAAGCAAACTTATTGATTTAGAAGCGAGGTCTAGAAGAAATAATATTATTATTAGAGGGATCCCTGAAAACATTCAGTATGCAGAGCTAATACCAACTATAACACAAATACTTGAAGTTTTGTTAAATGATGCTGATGGAGTGAAACAAATTGTTATCGAAAGGGCACACAGAGCACTGAGAGAGGTACAAGCTTCTAATATGCCTAGACCTGTATATGCTAAGATATTGAACTTTCAAGATGTTAGCAAAATACTTTTTACTGCAAAAAAGAATGGTGGCTTTGTTATGTGGAAAAATAGTAAAATATCTCTGGCTCAGGATTTACCACTGCAAGTAAGGCAAGCTAGGCAGTCTTTATCTGCATACTGTAAATTTCTGATTGACAAGCAAATTAAATTCCAGATGAAATATCCTAATGTGCTTACATTTATGGTGGATGGGATTAAATATTCTGTTTCTACTAAAAACGAGGCAAAGGGAGTGTTTTGAAGGTTTTAAAGTTTTACCTGCATCAGAGGGCTGAAAGAAACTTCTGTTGAGACTGGCATGCTCCTGAGGTCAGATCCAGTATCTACTATACTTCGAGGCTTAGGTAATCCTTTGTTCCCTGCTTAAGTCGTTTAGGCCTCTGTAAAAGCAATAAAACTGTTTGTTTGCGATAATCCGAGGGTCTGCTGGCCGTTTTCTGAACTTTTATGACCTCTACGAACTTTTTTCGTCGAGTGGTAAACAGGAAATCTCTTGAATGCAGCTGAGAGTGTGGATTTCGATGTAACACTTCCTGTGGTCCGGCTGCGAAAGCGGTCCCCCGTCACGAGTATTACTGATGGTTTCCTGGTTTGAGAAGCTGAAAAGAACTGACATAATGTGTTAATGTTTTTTTAACAAGTAAATAACATTAGAATATGTACGTGAAGCATATAATAACATCTGTTTTTCCTGTTTTTTTTCCCTTATGCTTATAGTGTTGAACCAAATTATATTTTTACAATATCTGCAGTGGGTGCAAGGAATAGCACTATATATATGAATATAAATAGGTAAATAGTGGCTATTGGGTGGTGTTAATCAGACAATTAATGTCAGTATAGTTAGGAACTAAAGCATGCAATTTCAAAACTTTGATAATTGGTAGTTGCAGGCACTGTGTATAGTACAAAATTATAATGTGGGATGCATTTATTTTTTTCTGTCTGTGCTTTTTTTTTTGTTTTCTTTTTTCTTTCTTTCTCTCTCTCAATAAAAGTGGTATATAAATAATGATTGTAACAAAAGAGGTATTTGGGGTAGGTATAAGTAGCTAGTTAATATATTAAAATTTTTTCTTTAAATGGTAATAATACCTTACAATAGAGATTTGCTTAATTAATAGTTGGAACATAAGCTGTAGAGCAATAGCAGTGTTTGTTAGGGAATGTTTAGTTTAGACTTTGTAGTAGCTAAGTTAGAATATGTAGGTTGTAAGTTTAGGAAATGTTTTAAGTTTTATTACATGAAGCTTTTAAATATGTTTGTGTTTTTAACCTTGTTCATGTTTTTTTACATACCAGACCTATATAAGTCCTGGTCCAGGGGTAAAGTGGGTAGGCACTGGCTGGGGACGGGATGTAGGAAATGCTTCCAGATTATGTTTAGTATGCAGTTAATACATATCCATTGGATAATTTCCCTTTTATACTATTATTGGATAATTAGACCTGTCAATGTGGGAATTAGACTCATGGAACGTTAAAGGGCTCCAGAACTTGAAGAAGAAGAAGCTGTTACTACACATATTGCTACAGGACAAAGCACTGTTTGCATTTTTACAAGAAACACACTTGTTAAATGATCAGTGGGATGATATTAGGAAAAAGAACTGGATTAGAGCGATAGTGGCATCAGAAGGTAAGACAAACAGTGCTGGAGTAGCTATAATTATTAAAACTCAATACAAAGACAAGATTTTAGACTCTAAAGTGGATCAAAATGGGCGAAGGTGTTATGTTATTTTATCGGATAATGCGTTTGATAAACCTCTTTTACTTTTGAATATATATGCACCATGTAATGACCAACAAAGTTTCATAACATCATTATATCCAATCTTAACACAGTATGATGGTTATTATTTTATTGTGGGTGGGGATTGGAATACCTTTCAAAATCCAAAGTTGGATAGGTCTTGTCCACAAAGAGCATTTAATAAGCAGGCCGGGATAGCATTAAATGACTTTAAGGAAGATTTTCAATTATATGACCCCTTTTGTTATGCACATAATATTAATAATGCAATTAAGTATACCTTCTATTCACCATGCCACAAAATGTGGTCTAGAGTAGATTTTTTCTTGATATCCAAAGCATTAATTAATTTGGAACCAGTAGTACATACTCGATATCTATCGGATCACTCAAACATTTTGCTAAGGTTTTCTAAAGATTTAAAAGATACAAGAATGCATAGAGGTTATTATTGGTCACTTAATCCAAATCTGTTAAATAAAAAGGATATAATAGATGGAATTGTAAAATATCTGAAAGGTTTAACAGATAGGATGAAGCTTCAGGAACATACTCCTGATATTGAATGGGCAGCAGCTAAATCTCAAATTAGAGGATTTATTTTGCAAAAAGCCTCATATTATAAGAAAAGGCAAAACAATGATATTCAAAAATTAGAAACAAAAGTGAAGCTACTCGAGAAAGAACTGATTCAGAATTTTAATGCTCAAACAGAGAAGGAAATGTTGAAATGTCAAAGGGATCTCTTCTTGCTGCATAATAGTAGAGTAACACTTCAGGAGCATAGGTGTTTAGTGAAATATGCCAATAATGTTCAAATACCGTCAAAAGCATTGGCAAGGATTATAAATCAATCGAAAACAACAGTACATATTTTGGAAATACAATGCAATGACACAGTGTATTCTAAAACGGAGGATATTATTGATATTTTCAAAAAAAATCTATACCAAGGTTTATGAGGGTCAAATTGATAGGTCTATACATAAACAGAATAAAAGATTCTTGCAAAAAATTAATTTTCCAAAATTAGAAGAGAGTCTGCAAGGTGATCTGATTAAACCTATATCTTCAGAGGAAATAGTATATGTAATTCAACATATGAAAGTACATAAGTCACCAGGTCCTGCTGGTTTGACAGTTGAATTTTATAAAGAGTTTGCTGATAGTTTTGGTAAAATATTGTCTCATGTATTTAACTACATAATCAGAAATAAAATTAGTGACCCTCACCTTAATGCATCAAAAACAATCTTTATACATAAAGCTAATTCAGACCCCCAAAGCCCGGATAATTATAGGCCAATAGCATTAATAAATGTGGATATGAAAATTCTCACTACCATTATAGCATGTAGATTAAAAAAGATTATGATCCATTTAATTTCTAAGGAACAGGCTGGATTTATGGCAACTAGACAAACTAGTGATAACACACTTATACTACATAATATGATGATGTATGCTAAACAAAACAACTCTAATATTTATGCCCTTATAATAGATGCTCAGAAAACATTTGATAGAGTGGATATAAACTTTTTGTTTGATGTGTTGCCTTATTTCAATATGCCACAGGAATTTATTCAGATACTACAAATATTATATAGTAATCCGTATACTACGTTATATATTAATAGGAGTTATTCTAAAAGAATACACATTAAAAATGGTACACGGCAGGGTTGCCCTTTGCCCCCCTTATTGTTTAACCTTTATTTAGAACCTCTATTTTTATATATTAAGCAAAATTTGTATCATAATGCACCAATACTTTATAGGAATAAATTAGTAATGTCGGCATTTGCTGATGATCTTATTATTTATTGTACAACCCCAATTTCTGGTAGTGAAAAGATATTAAATGTTATAAACGAATTTTCAGAAGTCTCTAATTATAAAATTAATTTGGAAAAAACTAGTATTTTCCCGTTAAGAACCCCTAAACCTTTTTCATTAATGTCCCTGTTGGGGAAGATATCATGTAAAGAAAATATCAAATATTTGGGTATTAGCTTCTCTACGGATAATAAGGACTTTTATAGTAATAATATTAAACAAGTATGGGAAATAATAGTAGCTGATTGTGGCAGATGGAGGAATTTAAGACTATCGGTATTGGCAAAAGTATCAATAGTGAAAATGAATATATTACCACGAATGTTATATATCTTTAGGTCTGCTCAAGTATCAATTACAATGACAGTTTTTAAACAAATTCATAAAGATCTAGCTAAATTTATTTGGGAGCCAAAGAAAACTAGACTATCATATGAGAAATGAATGACCCCAAAGAGTAGAGGAGGACTTGAGTTACCGAATTTTGAAGTATACTATTTAATTGTGAACGCCAACAGGTGTTTAAGAATTGCTAATTACGAGGTAATTAGTACAAAGTGGATACCAACTTGGGTGGTCTTGAATTACAAGCATATTCTAGATTGGAACATAAATCCTAAAGCTTTACCCTTTTTGGATAAAAGTAGTTTGATAAAGTATGGGATTATGGACCACTTAAAAACATATGTGTCATCTTTGCAAAATTTATTCCAATCAGTAGACTTGTTGCAATATATGATGGTTTTTTCAGCCTTTCCATAGGAATCCCAATTTTAAACTAAATAATCAGTTGATTGATCTTAGTAAATTCCCATTAATAGTTAATTTGACTCTGATTGATGTTTTTAATAAATTTCATTTATCGGCTTCGCAAGTTAGGCAGGAATTGAATCTTCCTAAGAGTTATATGGTTGTCATGAGACAAATCAGAGAACTTGCTCTGAGTCATTTTGAAAACTTTAAACCGGTAGTTGGAATTGTGGATAAATGCTCTGAATTGTGGCAGGCTCTCCAACAGGAGGTCAAATTTATAACAACAACAAATAAATTAATTAAAGATTTAAAATTCCAGGATAAAATTCTATTGTCAGGGTATTGGGTAAACAAGATGACAATAGCAGATAATCAGGTATTAGAAGCATTTGATTTAACAATAAAATCAGTCTCTTTTCAAAAGTTGATGTATACGTAGTTGATGATTTGGAATAATGCTTATTATACTCGTCTTAGGTTACATAAATTTAATCCTAGGAATTCTCCAACTTGTCCATATTGCACAAATCAAACAGTGGATCTTCTTCATATGTTCTGGAGCTGCAAGTGTATATATAAACTTTGGAACTCTCTTAGAACACAACTACAAAAGATGGGTTATCAAAGTTCAACGTTATCATGGGAATTTATGATTCTACATGTTCCTCCAAGAGAGCTCTCTAGGTCACAAACTATAATATGTATGAATATTTTTTTGCTGATGAAGTTATATATAGCTACAAATTGGTTAGAACCAAATAAGATATCATGGGATAATTTCAAGCTTGTGGCTATAAAGCATATATTAGCACATAAATTACTCCTGAAGCAAAGTAACAAAAATATTAATAACCCGAAAATATGGGAAAAGGTTTTCAACATTATATTAGCATAATACTGTTATTAGGAATATTTTAAAGTTTGGATGTATATGTGGAGGAAACAATGTTTTGAAAATATGTATGATATGTATGGACGCAAAGTACTTCTACAAATGTTTTGGCTTTGTTTTTCTTCCCTGGTGTCTTCTTTTTTGGAATAATGACGATTTTTATATGGAAGCATTTCATGTAGATATTGTAAATAGTTTTGATAGTAATAGTAGTGAATTATGTGTGTGATTTTATTGTATTTTGAAAATATATATCAATAAAAATTTATTATGGAAACAAAAAATAAATGATACATTTGTTTGCATAACTTGAGCACTAATCCAGGCCTTCTTAAAAGTATTCAATTGTAATTATTACTGCTTGGTAGTAACCTGATTAAAGTGTAGCTATCATTCTAAGCCTTTTGGTTTAAGCACTTGGGCTTCAGACCAGTTGTTTTACATTAAGAAGGTTTGTGGTCTGCACTGTTGTGGCAGGACAGGTAGCTTACATCCTTCTAAGTTGGGAACTGCTGATTGAGGACTCAGTGTCTGTTATTCTAAAAGTGTATTAGTTCTGGTTTAAGCACTTGGGCTTCAGGGCAGTTATTTTACATTAAGAAGATTCGTGGTGTGCACTCTTGAGGGAGGAGAGGCTGGACTCTGCCCTTCTGAGCTGGGAATTTCTGGTTAAAAGCTTATAGTGCCTGCATATTTGAACGGTTTCTTACTGAAATCGGTGTGCCTTGTTTGCTGTAGCATAGACTAGATCCAGGCCTGCTGAATCTAGCTTTGTTTGTATAACTTGAGCACTAATCCAGGCCTTCTTTTTTGGAGAAGGTTCCCCTGCACCCCAGTGGCAGGAGTATGCAGTTAGAACTTGCCTGATTGAAGACTACAGGAACAGGGCTCAGTTTTGAGATTTTTTTACTGGTTAATTGGGTAATTTGTTTAAAAGCCTTTTCTGATTGCCTGTAGTCATCTAAAGCTATTTTAAGTGTATTTTTTACTGTTTGTAGTCATTTAAAGCTGTTTTAAGTGTATTTTTACTGTTTTTGCCTTCTCTTTTAAAAAAAAAATATCCTTGTTTCCCACCTTTCTAAGCTAGTATAGTCCAGTTTTCAGGCTAGTGCTGAATTCAGGGCTGTTACAATTTTCTGAGTTGCCCATACCTTACTTGGATAGAGGAAGGTTTCTCTGTTCACCTGTGAGAGAGGGAGCTTTGAGCAGCCATCTGTCCCTGGAGGAGTGGTTCCAGCCCAGAAGTTAGTAGTTTGTGGGCCATTTTGGCTAATTTCTATCTCCTTCATTTCCCTGCTGTAAAAACTGCGTTTGAATGGTTTTGCACGTCCGGGCAGTGCCGGTAAGCTACAGCTAAATTTATCCCGGCTCCGCCAAGTCTCCTCTTCAGTTTTTCCCTTGAAAGTAGTCTAACTCTCAACCTAAGCACTTAAAAAGCATCCTACTGTCCAGCACTTGCTCAGACCTAATAGCAAGCACTAATATACCCCAACACTTGATTGCCCAGCAGGACAAGGCTTATTATTCACCCCTCACCAACCAAGCAACTAAGCAGCTCACCCTACTATTCAGACATGACCAAAGGGCAATTTCAGGTATACTCTCCAGTCCAGCTGGTGAACCTGGGTATCCTGAGGCAATGTTACAGCTGCCTCATGTACACAGACAACCCTCTCCTCCTACCACAAAACATTAACATATGCAAGAGATGCAATTATATAGCTAAACTGGAGGCTAAGCTCTCGCCACCCAAGACTGGAACAAGCAGTCATGGGGCGAAGGTTAACACGTGCACCACACATCCAGCCTTACGCAGACATACTAAACCAGCACTGGCAGAAAATACACATAAATACACAAAATCATACTTGGAGGCTCTAAAAAAACCTGCAAAAGCATCACAGACCTCCAAAGCAGACACCCAAAAAACCTGCACCTCCCGTCACAAACCAGACAACACATAAAACACAAAATCAGTGTGCCACACAATCACAGCCCTTAAGGCAAAATAACATACCTAACACACTAGTAATAGGCGACTCTACAGTCAGGCACACTGACGTCCCACTCACTAGGCTGGACAAGGAGAAGGTTACTGTTAACTGCCTGTCGGGAGCCAGAATCCGCCACATAACACAAGCACTCAGGTCACTCCAGAACAAATACAAATATGACTCTGTCATTGTTCATGTTGGTGTGAATAACCTGAGACATACCTCCCTGGACTACATGAAAAGAGACATGGAAGAGCTCTCTGATCATGTAGCTCAGGCGGGTATGACCCTGACCCAGAGTAGCATCATGCCCTCACCAAGAATGATACCGCAGTATAAAGAAAAAATTATCAATTTCAACAATTGGCTAAGCTTCTGGTGTCATTCAAAGGGGATCCAGTGTCTGTTAGCCTGGGACGACATGCTCGACAGGCCTCGTTGCTTCGCAAGAGATGGCTTGCATCTGTCACCCCTAGACTTTCGAATACTGGCCAAAGCTCTTGCTGCCTCCATAGTGCCTTTTTTAGGCAAGGCTCAAAAGTCAAACCCACCTCCATAAACAGCACAAATAAAAAAATGAGGGTTATGCTACTCAACGCCAGGAGTTTAAATCTCAAAATGCATGCACTCGAAGCACTCCTCAGTATGGAGAACGTTGACATCTGTGCAGTAACTGAAACCTGGTTCAAGACTCCACAGAGCACCCCAGCACTACCGGGCTACAACTCATACCACACATTTCGGCCACAGAACATGGACCAAAACACAAAAGGGGGGGTGTATCCATATTCATCAAGGATACCTACACCTCCAGGTTAGTGGCGCAGCATGATACCTCTGAGATCATCCATGTGCAACTAACATCAGGCAAATCTGCAATTCATATTGTGGCCTGATACAGATCACCCTCCATGACCCAGGACCACCGCTCCGCCTTTCTGAAGACACTGGAAAACATGAAGGTCCTATCTGATATTGGGCGATTTCAATTACCCTACCGTTAACTGGGAAAACTATTCAAGTACAAACTCCCAAGTCCAGCACTTCCTGGAATGTATCAACTCAAATGCCCTGGATCAGCTGGTAAACTCCCCTACCAGAGGTGAAAACATATTGGACCTGGTCATCACCAACATGGGCAACAGGTGTTCCACACCAGAGGTCAACCCATCACTGGTTAGATCAGACCATAAACTAATCAGTCTGGATGTCCACACCCCAACACCACCCCCAACTAAGGAAACCACAGTAAAAAACTTTTCTAAAGCAAACTTCACCTTACTTAAGACAGAGGTGGTAAGTTTCACAGCCCCCACGCTAAAGGATAATGCTGCCCAAGATGCAGAAACCTTTACAAATGCACTCTATGAGCACCTACAAGGATGCATGGATCATGCCATCCCTAGCAAAACCAAGACTCACTCCCCTAAGAGAAGGAAACCAGTCTGGTGGACCCTTGCCATAAACAGGCTATACAACAGGAGGAGGAAACTAGTTAAAAAAAAAGTAAATCCCAAGAAGGAAAGACATCCCTGATCAGTATCAGTAAGAAACTAAGGTCCCTAATAAAATCCTCCAAGGCTAACTTTGAAAGAAAAATAGCCAAGGATTCAAAAGATAACCACAAAGCCTTCTTTAGCTATGTCAACAATCTAAGTGGCAACTTGCAGATATGCTCTGAACTAGTGCAAAATAGCACAAAATACACTGAACCCACTGATATTGCCAACATCATGGCAGATAGATTCAGTGCAAACTTCACCCCCCTCTCACCCCCAAAAGGGCCCACAACAATACCGGAAAAGTGTAGTGTCCCGGAAATCACAGAAGAACAGGTGAAAACAGCCCTTTCAAAAGCCAAAAGCACAGAGTCAATGGGGCCAGATGGTGTCCCAGGCTGCATCTTTCACGAACTACAGAACGAACTAACCCCCCACCTAAACACACTGTTCAACCTCAGCCTCTCCACAGGCTACGTGCCCATAGAATGGCGCACAACAATGGTTATTCCGCTCCACAAAGGAGGGGCCACAACTGACCCTGGTAACTACCACCCCATAAGCCTGACTAGCCTGGTCTGCAAGGCTATGGAGCGCATCATCATGGAACTCTTTAACAAAGACATTGGGAACCTCCAAACACTTGACCCGACCCAGTTTGGCTTTGTTAAGGGAAGATCATGTCTACTAAACCTGGTTGACTTCTTTGAGACAGTCACCAAGGCCATAGATGAGGGGAAGGTAGTTCATACAGCCTACCTTGACCTCGCTAAGGCTTTTGACACCATTCCCCACTTGGGAATTATAGAAAAACTCACCAGCCTGAACATAACCCCTACGTCACGAGATGGGTTGCCAATTGGCTTACAGACAGAACTCACACAGTAAGAATAGCGGGCTCCAGGTCCAACTCTAAACCAGTCACAAGTGATTTCCCACAAGGCTCGGTCCTGGGACCTCTACTGTTCAGCATATACTTCTCAGAAGTACATGCAAATACAGAAGGACTATGGCTAACCAAATTCACCGATGACTGCAAACTGGGAGCCATAACTGACTCACTGGCTGACACAGACATTCTCCAAAAGGGCCTTACTGAGACGGACACCTGGTGTCAAAGTCTTAGTCTCAAGCTAAATGCCAAAAAATGCATAGTCACCCCGTTTGGGAAAAACAAAACACCCATTAATTACCACATAGGTGGCAGCCCCCTTAATACAGAAGAGGTAATAAGAGATCTGGGGACCCAGGTAGATAGTAATCTCTCCTTTGACTCTCTCCTTTGACAATCATATTGCCAAAGTAGTTAGGAAATCCTACTATGTAGCCCATCTAATTACTAAAGGGTTCTCATCTAGAAATAAAGAGGTTATAGTGCCCCTCTCCTCGTCACTCATCAGACCCATCATAGAGTACAATGCCCCATTTGGGATGTACAAGCTGGAAAGACCACAAAAGTACCTCACCAAGAGGATTACTGGTCTCAAACATATGTCTTATGTAGCCCGACTGGAAAAACTCCAGCTGTACTCAGTGGCATATCGCTTACTCAGAGGTGATCTCTGCCTAACTTACAAAGCCATGTCCAACTCAGAATTATTGGACATGCTCCACCTAAACAAATCCAAGTCACTGCGAGCCACTCGTTCTGGTAAGCTAAACCTCACCACAACAATAAATAGAACATGCTGGAGGGATGGATTCCTGTCAAAGAGACTCCCCATGCTTTGGAACAAAATTCCTAACTACATTAGGCGGAGCCCCTCACTAACACTCTTCAAGAGAAACCTTGACGAGTGGATGGGTAACAGAAAATATACCACTGGGATCACTTCATTGGATCTTCTTGACAGAGGCTCAGTTAATTAATCAATGGGGCGGCGAAAGTTGACACACTCTGGCTAGGCTTATAAATGCCCTCCGGCAGATAGCCTAGTACCTACCTATGAACATAATATTTGCAACTAAAAATATGTCAGTATGGTTTGTTTTCATGTTTATGTAAATGTATGACTGCCTATGTCATAAGTGATAATTTAATAAAGATATTTCTTGTTTATAAAAGTGTCTCTCCCTCCCAAAGGGAACTAGTTTGCCCAGCAAAGGAACATCAAAAGCCAACCATTGATCCTTAAAAGCCTCAGAGAACCTTTTGACAACAAGAAAGCTCTGAATGGCTTAGCACCCAACCATGTTTTTTAGTCAGCTCAGACTGAGTTGCCTGACAGTTTGGGTGAGTGGAAGGTGCCCTGAGGTTTTGGAAGCTAGCTGGCTGTTATATCCTTGGCAGTACATAACCTGTATAACTCGGGCTACTGTAGCAGTGTAAAACTCATTCCACACACTTATAAAATAGTCATCAGTTAGTGATGTGAGTAAAGTCATGTGACTGTTAAAGTTAATCACTTTAAGAGAATACTTCATACTAAACTTTAAGTATAAAAAGTAGAAATGATTATGAATAAAAAAAACAGAATAAGCGCTACTTCTGATGAAATACTTTTGAAGGATGAAAGCACTTAACTAGTGGAGTCAATAAAACTTTATATATATATATATATATATATATATATATATATATATATACTTTGTGTGGATGTGGCTCCCCTTCACCCTCTTCAGAAGTCTTTGACTGAGATACAGACATAGCAGCTGCATTTATTCTATTTTGGTTGTTTCTGCAGGTTTGGCACAATTTTTCTTTCCTTGTTGTTCTGTGTCTTTCAGGGGTTTGCTGACATCACCAAAGGAGAGGTCCTGAGAATGGGGGGATGGGAATCACTGACTGTCACTTTTATGTCCTCTGCAAGTCTGTTTGCCCAAGTCAAATGTAGGCACACTACTATGCCTCTGGATGAACCCTCAACCATGTTGTTGATGGTACAGACCATGTGGTTGTTGAAACTGTGGCCAGGACATCCTCAACCAACTTGCTGGTATCCTTTAAGCTGTCCACCATAGGAAGGACCACCCAGAAGGACTGTGTGTACCCTACATTTCTGTTGTGACCTTCTCTGTCAGGAGAGGATGAAGTCTTTGAGTCACTCCATTTTCTTTTGTATAAAATGGATGAATTCTCCAACCCTAAGTTTATCACAGGCAGGCCACAGGAAGCTGAGCCATCTTCATCCATGCAGTTTTCTTAATGTGGTCTCCAAGGGAGAGTCAGTATGCTTCAGCAGTCATTATGATGCCTTTGGATATGGCCTGAAGACTCACATCATTAAGGCTGTTTTTTTATGGCTGAGAAAGGGAAGGCTGCAGCTTATGAGATGACAATGGGATGATCTGTATCACCTCAACAGTGGTTAAACATGTCGGATGGGTTTGAATGAATATCTCTGGTCAAGTGACAGGTTTAGGATAGGTTCATAGATTAGTACTAGGCTAATTGCCCTTGCGTGCCATTTTAAGCCTAGCCAGTTATCCCTTGTGAGACTCAAACCCTGTACCTTGTATTTGTGAGGCAAACACCTTAACCATTAGGCCACCCTCCCAACCCATGCCCTGGTACTGACTGAAACAAGGTCAAAACTTAAAGCTACAAAAGAGCATTATGGTATATAAGTACAGTCACACTAACGTCTGTGGCATAAGTTTGGAACGTACATCTACAGTCAATCTTTCCTGCCTCTGCATTACGAGTTCTCTCCATCTCTTGCACAGTAATGTTTACAGTGGGACACAACACCTTTAAATCATAATTCAATGCACATAGCCTGCAGCCTCAGTCCCTACAGGCATGCCCCTAGACTAGACTGCAGAATAGTCAGGCTCACCTGCACTGCTCCTTGCTTAGAACTAGTGATGAAATTGCAAAAATGTATTACTCCTACCCATGCCTTGCATAAAAGTAGCACCACAATGAATACTACCAAACTTGATAACACCATTATTTATGTCAACTTTCAGAATTTGAATTGGCTCCTATCTGCTTTTTATCACACACTTGGAGCTTTTGAATCACTAAAGCAAATGTCATTATGAACACAAGATCACTTACATCTGCAGTCACTGAATATGTACATCATTTTTCATGTGGTATCCCTACAACCATTATCCTACATTACAGCTGTGATGTTCTTCTGATGTGGTCCTCTTACTCAGATATAGGTTGTATTTGAGATACTCATGCAATATATGCAGTGTTCTAATAGTTCTGGTCAGCAGGAAAATACTTATTTTAGTGCAAAAGAGGTAAGAGCTCCATCAAGCAGTAACTGAGTACTGAGACACCTAAGGATCTAGGGGAATATACATCCTCAAATAAATAAATAACATGATGTTATATGTCACAATGAAGCTTCATATCTACCACTGAAAGTCAAACTGCAGGAAGGAATCGACACCCAGAAGCAGAATGAATCAGCTTTTTAGTACTACACATTTATTCTGTCAAAAGAAAATCTGCTTCAAGAAAATGTAACTCAACAGCTGTAAATGTTGACCTTTCAAGAGCAATAAAATACACAGACCATAACAGGCAAAAATCTTCATATTTTTGTGACATTCCTTAACTATAAAAGAATGTGTAGGCACTTCTCAGCTTTATAGTAGCAATAGAAAGTTGCTGATCCAGAAACAGGTGTCATTCAGTAAGTCATGAAATAAAATGGGTGCTCCTCTCCACAAGAGAGCTACATGACAAGTTTATGTAGAGGTGTCAAAAAGAAGTAGCATGCACATGTCCACACTTAGCCCACTGTCCTTACTCTTGCTCCATGGTACAACTGAGATCTATAATGTTAAGGAAGGCTCAAATCAGGTAACACATAACCTTTGTGTGCAGATGACCTTCAGGTCCAAATACTGTCTACACATTGTTACAATTATCTTTAAATAAGTGACAATCATAAGATGGAGATACCACCCTCTCTTGCCTATTTAACAAAAGTCTGTCAAACCCGTTGATCTACCAGTCAATCGATCGCTGGCAAAGAAGCATCACTTCTGGTATCAGTTCACTAGAGCAGCAGAGACTGCAGTAGTGCTATAGCTTTCACGAACCACTGTCTAACACTTGACATCTCTTCGTCATGCTGCTTGAAATGTGTTGATACCAGTTTCACCCACTAGATGCCTGACTAAAACAATATACTTCATATCTTAAGTAGCTAACTGTAGCACCATACTACCTCTCAATCTCTTAGAGCAGGAAATCTGGACAAAGCCATCAATAAAAGTTGGACAAAGGCCCAAAAATATGGACAATTTTTAAAAATTGTTCTTACAAACTTAGAAAGTTCATAGAATAACAGGTTTTGGATTGGCATGAATCTTCTGAAGGGTATGAAGTCTGAAACTCAAATTGTCATTATTTTCTAAATTCACTCTTCAATGATTTGCCACTAATTTGCCAGAAAACCACAATTTTATAAAAAACAGACTAAATATATGAGGAAAAATCTGGACATTCTGTGAAAATCTGTACAGTAGAGAGGTATGTAGCACTAATTTCTGAAAAGCTGCAACTGCCAAGTAATCCTAATGCCTGTAGCACTATTGAAGTACCATTTCTTATCATAGTTGGTGTTTTATAAAGAATTGCTACAATGATGGATTTGCAAAGAAGAAGATTTTGATTTTTCGTAGAATGAAGTAATGGCATTTGTACAAGAAAGTAAACTAACAAAAACGTCTTTGTTTTGTTATGCATGGGTGTGTACTACTATGCAGAGGTCACGTGTCTCACAGAAGTGAAGGAGTGACAGAACACTAGCATTTTCCCAAATTTTACCAAATGGAAAAAGTGAAAGTCTGCACCTTGCAGGTACAGTAATAATGCATCTAAATCTGGCAAAAGACTGATGTTTCTTTTAGAACCAGGAAATTACACATTTCAGTTTTGCTTTAAAGGCTACTGAAACTGTAATGCAGAAGGGAAATAGAAGCCTATACTGTGTTAGTTTCTATGCAAACTTTGTTGGTAAAACCAGGAAAAATGACACTAGGGTATGAACTCTGTAGTTCTGCTTTAAGTCTAAAGACAATGTCGAAGTCACAGAGTAATGTGGTCACTGAGTGGAATCTGCACATCCTCCCCATGTTTATGTGGGGTTCCTCCCACTTCCTAATAATATTAACTAACACACTATCTTCAGACCTTTCTTGCCCTGTATGCATCACAAAACTTGTACAGAGGTGTTAGTAGACCTGGAAGAGTCCTACCCAGGAAGAGTCCTACCCAGGAAAAACTGACCCAACCACAAAGCCTGAGTCTGCCTCATCAAGCATTTTTGGCAAGTCCAAAAGAAGGAGGTTGTCTGGTAACAGACTGAGCCAAGGTGGGAAAAAGGAAGATACGGTGGCCAGGTTGCCCCCAAACAAGAGAGAGAGAGAGGCGACGGCAGAAACATACCATTATTGCAGATGTTTGAATATATTCACTGTTGTAAACACAGCTGTACTATATTCATATTAATAGTCAATGGTGCAGTCATAACATATGAGAACGTAAACAAAAACATGGAGGGATGTCTGGCCCTGAGAACCTTGTGAATACAGCAGACCCCATTCTTCTCCCTGAATGTAAAACTTAGGTTAAACTCTTTGGAGAAATGACCAGGTAGCTGTTTCCAAAATGGATTGTGTTTTTACTCCCCCTGAAGAGCACCATGGTTGCTTGAGTAGCTCCAGTGGAATGGGCTTTAATGTGTGCATTAAAAAAATAAGTTATCTACTAACCATAACATTCCATCTGTGTTGTCCATTTTCAGTCTTCCTCAACCATTGGGTTCAGATCCAACCCTTGGATCTGACTCGGCCATTATTGTAGCTCGTGGGCACTAGAAAAAACTCTCAAGCTCCTCACTTGCCCAAAGCCTTATCCCCTAACATACCTCAGATATTGTTTTCTGGTTTACATAATCCAAGAAACATTATTATAATTATCCTCATAGAAGAAACCAGTAGCTAGAGCTCAATTTAGGGAACAGTGCTGTCCTTATAAGCTCTTGCTCTTCCACCAGTCATTAGCTGAAAAAGGTAGGGAATTGATGGGAGGGGAGTTGAGGAAGAATGAAAATTGCCAACACAGATGGAACCTTATGCGGAGTACATTACTTTTTTATCAGATGTTGTCAATTTTCATTCACTCCTCAACCATTGGGACAGAGTCCCCAGCTACCTAAAAATCTGGGTGGACTCTCAAGGAAGGAGATTCCTGAGCACAGTTGAGCCAAAGGCTGCTCTTCCCCTCAAGACCAGATTCAATTTGTAATGAGTAATAAAGGTATGAGGACTGGCCCAAGTTGCAGCCGCACATTTGTCGCCCATGAAAGCCCTAGATAAAAATACTGAAACTGTTGCCATGGACCTGGTTGAATGGGCTCTTAAAGGAAAGGACAGACCCAACTTATCGTACACAAATGGTATACAATCCGTAAGCCATCTTGCCAGAGTTATCTTTATAGCCTGCTTACCTAATTTGGAATCCGCAAAGGAGACAAATAATTGATTTGTTTTTTCTGATGTTCTTTGTTCTGTGTAAGTAGAAACATAATTATCTGTGAACATCCAATAAATATAACATATATTCACCTTTATTTTAAAATTTGGAAAGAAAACTGGCAGATTAATGGACTGGTTGATGTTTCATTCTGACACCACCTTAAGAAGGATTGGTTCGTAATGCCACCTTATCCCAATGAAAAATCAAGTAGGTTGATTTAGAAGATAATGCTTGGAGTTCTGACATCCTTCTAGCAGAGGTGATGGCTACCAAATATATAGTCTTCCAGGTCAGAAACTTCAGATCACATTTTGCTGCTGGTTCAAATGGGGAATAAATTAAGGCCTGCAATACGAAATGTAAATCCCATGGAGGAGTTGGATCTTTATAAGGAGGTTTCAAAAGAAAGGTACCTTTCAAGAAGGCCTTACAAAGTTTTGATGAAGCCATGGTGGAGATCTCAGATGGCAGCTAGTTAACAATTGAAGAGCTAGCTCCTTAGCTTCTTCATTGAAAATTGTTGCCAAAAATTCAAGGACAGTATGTACAGGAGCTGAAAAGGGGTCAGTGTGTCTCTGATCTTTCCAAAAAACAAACCTTTCCCATTTACTTCTGTACAGTTTACTTCTGGAAGCTTTGTGAGAAGACAGAAGTATATGACAGATGGGGGAAGAAAGTGTATGTTGCCTGGCTATTAATTGAAGTGGAGAAACTACTCTGTTAGCTTTAGGTTTGAGATATCCAGGTGAATCATGCCTGTTGAGTAAGACAGGAGGTCGGCAATTGGATCCAGAATCCAAAGTTGGTAGACTAGATAGAAAGGGAAACCAAATCTGTCAAGGCCAGTAAGATACAATGAGGATGACTTTGCTCTTCAACTGGAGAGCTTTCTACAGAAACTTGAGGATCAAGGGAGTTGCGGGATATGCATGGAGGAGACTGGGGGACCAATTGTGCATTAGAATGCCTCTCAGTGATTCCCCTGTTGAGGAGATTAGGGCAAAGAAGCTGCTGCACTTGTTGTTTAAGGGCGATGCAAAGAGGTCGCAGTAAGGCAGGCCCCATTAGTGAAAAATCATTTCTGCCACCTTCATGTTGACAGACCATTTGTGAAGTAGTAGAATGGACCTGTTCAATTTGCCTGCTATCACGTTGGACTTCCCCAGAATGTGCATTGCTATCTGAAATTGGTTGGATGAGATCACCCATCGCCACACTCTTAGAGCTTAAGATCTGGTTCCTCCTTGTTTGTTGATGTACCAAACCACTGACATATTGTCAGTCTGAATCGCAATTCTCCCAAAAGGGAGA
Organism: Protopterus annectens; assembly: GCF_019279795.1. NCBI lineage: Eukaryota > Metazoa > Chordata > Ceratodontiformes > Protopteridae > Protopterus > Protopterus annectens. Next base: position 662,940,394 of record NC_056734.1, read on the forward strand.
GAGTCTTGGAAGGCCTGCAATGCTAAGAGCACCGCTTTCATTTCCAGGAGATTGATATGCATGTTGGCTTCATCAGGGGGCCAAGTGCCTTGGACTTTTTTCCCCCAGGAAGGCCTCCCCACCCAATCTGGAAAGCATACATGGTCACTATGGTCTTGAGCTGAGGAGAATGAAGGGACGGCCTTGCAGAACCTGATCTGATCGACATGAAAGGTATCTTTTGCATGCCTGGGTAATCCTTATCTGGGGAGACATGTGCTGATGAAGAATAGACCATTGCATCACTAACATCCATTGAAGAATTATATGAAGTCTTGCTAAGGGAACTAGAACTATTGCCACAGACATTGATCCCAAGTCTTGTAGGACCAATCGGGCTGAGATTGTGGAATTGTGAATAATCTTTCTGACATGGAATCTGATAGTCTGTACTATGAGAAAGGAAGCAAAGCTGTCACTGATACTGTGTTGAAAATTGCTCCTGTGAACTCCAATGTGTGAGTTAGTTCTAGCTGAGATTGGTTGTAATTTATGGTGATCCCTAAATTGAAGCAAGTCTGGAGTACCTGGTCTTGAGCTCTTATCAGTAGGTGCCTGGTCAGGGTGGTAATGAGCCAGTCACCCAAATGCAGAAACACTCAGAATCCCTGCAGTCTGAAGTGAGCTGCCCCTACTGCCATGCATTTGGTGAACACCCCTGGGGGCTGTGGTTAGCACAAAGGACACCATGGTAATGACTGACTTCCAGCTGATAGCATAAATACCTTCTGGATTGTCTGTTCATTTTTATATGATAGCACACATCCTGAAGATCTATCGAACACATCCAGCTGGCTTTGCACAAAAAGGGCAGAATGGACTGAACTGTGACCATCTAGAACTTGGTGAGCTGAACTGATATGTTCAGACTGCTGAGACTCAAAATCGGTCTCCAGTCCCCTGTTTTCTTTGGCACTAAAAAGAATCTTGAGTAAATTCCATATTCTATCTGGTCTGGTGAGACCTCTTGGATGACTCTTTTTGTCTAACAGCTTTTGTATTTCTAGTGATGCTGCTTTCCTCTGACTGGGTGGAACATTGGGAATTTTGCATACAAGTGGAGGTGGTAGGAAAAAGGGAATTATATAAACTCTGGAAATAATCCTCTGCATCCAAGTATCTTTTGTAATGTCTAACCAGGCTCTCTGTTGCAGGGATAAACAACCCCCAATTGCCTCCAGAGGCAGACAATTGAGCTTCCTTTCAGGAGTGCTGGTAAGGTCTGTCAGAGAAGGAATCTCTGGACCCCCTGGTTCTGTGGGCCTCCTCTGCCACATGGGTGGCACCTTCCATCTGAGTTCCTCCTTCTTCTCCCAGGAGAACTAGCTCCACATGGCTCTTTAAAGGACCCTGGAACTTCCTGAGCCACATTTTCTGACCTCCTTGTTGATTCCTGGAAAAGGTCCTTTGAGGAGTCAAAAAATGTACTCCCACTGCAGAGAGGGTCTTTCCATCTTGCTTGTACATGCAGTGTGTGTCTTTAACTTTAGGGCTGAACAAAGAGCTTCCATCAAAAGAAGCACTGATGAAAGAAGACTTGAAGGGCTCCACAAAGTCACATAATTGCATCCAGACATGCCTCCTCATAGAAATGCCTGAACCTGCCATCCTTGATGTACCTTCAGCTGCATGGGAGATAAGTCTCATGGACAAGTTAGTGATCGACTGAAGTGTAGCCAGTGGTGAAGCCACAGAAGACTGAGCCTCAGGAGTGCTGGCCCCCAAAAGAGAGTTTGAAAGTTCTTTATTCAGATCCCTCTGTAATCTGGTGAAGTGTGCCAAATAATTCAGCGATCTGAGTGCAAATGTCACTGAAGCATACACATGCTTCCCAAATCTGTCCAATGCCCTAGACTCCCTGTTAGGGGGATGGGCAGAAGATCTCTGCTCCACTAGTTCTTTCTTGGTGGCCGTTGCCATGACACTAGCATCTATGGGAACTCCCTTGCTTCAAAATGCCTTTCCTGCAGGTGGTGCCATAATCCAGTATGGTTTCTTGGGGATTGGATCAACTGTGTCTGATTCCTTCCACTCCCACCTAGAGATCAAGTCAATGAGCTCCTTGGTGAGTGGAATCATCCAGGAGGTAGACGGTCCAGAACCAAAGGCCTCCAGGAATACCGATTCCTCTTTGCAAGGGTTATCGCTGGACCAACCACTCTTCTGCTTCAGGAACTCTGGGAAGTATACAAATGAGACGTCTTCACGTGGAGATCTTGGGGACCCTTCCCCATCATTGAAATCTGTATCTTCAGTGATGGACTCCTGAGGGGATTCTAAGTGCATCCTCTTGCACTTCCTCTTCTTAGGGACTTCTTCAGTGGGGTGTTCCAGAGAAGTATCGGAAGAAATAGTAATACCCTGCTGAGTAGCCTGGAGACTTTGAGATGGCTGTCCCTGTGGAGTGGAATGATGTAGCTCAAGGTACAGAGACATATGCGATTCGGAGAGGAAATCTAAGGGGGGAGGAGCTGTTCATCCTGCAGAAGCCAAGCTTCCAGCCCATCAGCTCCCCCTGCTCCAAAGGCAATCTACCTGATGCAGAGGTCAGAGCCGAGCTATCCAATGCCAAAGCTCCGAAAGTTAGAGATGGCTCCAATAACTTTCGAGTCAACTCTAACGCCTCGGATCCAACAGAGACACTTTGGCTCTGAAAATCATCCAGATCCAAACTGTTAGAGCCAGTGCACTCAGAGAAAGCTTCACAGCCAAAGATATTTTGATGTTCAGATCCAATCTAGATGGTCCCAGAAGACTCGGAGACAAGGCTCCAAAATGATAGGTTGGATCAGAGAAGAAGCCGACATCAGTGGTGCAGTGCCAACAAGGGCTTCCTAACCTGAAGGGGTAGGTGCCTGAATAATTCCAATCTGTACCTGTGCTGAGAGAAGCTTCTTCATCATTCTGTCCACATCAGTCTCAGACAGACTTGTGGAAGAATGAGATGATGTCATTAATGGTGATCTATACTACTGGCGGGACTCCAGGAAAGGGGAAAGTACTCAAGCTGGTACCTGATCTACATAGGGACAATTGGATGCTCTTGGTAATAGCTTCAGATCCGAGAAACTGTGACCTGAAGGAGCTGTTTTACTATCTGATGCTGGCTGGGTAGGAGCCATCTTCGAATCCATCTTCTTGTGTTTCTTCCTTGGTGTTTCCATGGTCGGACCTGACGAGGACCAGAAGCTTAGTAGATGGCTCCCTGAGTTTAGTTTGGGGGGGTTGAGCCCCAGATAGAGCAACTGAAAAAGAAGAGAGTAATAGCCCTTTCAAAATAAATTTGTTCTTTCTATCCACTGTAGCACATGGATTGAAATCTTTACAGATTTTACAATTGACTTGCAAGTGTTGTGAGCCTAGGCAGTACATGCATAAAGCATGCACGTCAGAAAATGGTAATTTGTGTCTGCATTCCTGACACTTTTTGAATCCAGATGGACCCTTTTTAGATATATTCTATAAAATAAAGTAAAAGGACAAGAAAAAAACTTTTTATATAAAAGCTAAGATAGAAAAACAGCAACAATGTTATTTAAAAATACATGTAAAGTGTAAGTAAGTAAGGGGAAAGGAAAAGAAACTTACCAACTACAATAAGGAAAAGTAGACAAAAACTGTGGGAAAGGGAGGTATAAATATAATAAAAAAAAAAAAAATTAAGATTATTAGCAAAAGAATAACAAGTAACAGGAAAACATTTTTACTTATCTCCCAAACAACACCTAACAACCTTGAGAGCTCACAGCAACCATGTCCAAACGTGAAAGTGGCAAATGAAATCTGAGGTATGTTAGGGGATTGGGCATTATAGGTAAGGGAGGAGCTCAAGAGTTTTTCTAGTGACCATGAATTAAAATAATGGCAGAGTCATACCCGATGGTCGGATCTGAACCCAATGGTTGAGGAGTGAATGAAAATTGACAACATCAGATCCATTGCTATGAAAGAAACAGCAAAAAGGACACAAACAGAGTCTTGTAGATGCATCCTCATTTACAGGCTTCCTTTCTTTAATGTTTCCAAAGGAGTCAGACCATATTTATTTCCTTAGTTTTATCCAAATAAAATCACAGATTGCCCACTAACATCCAAGGAATATAAATATCTTGTCCTGCAAATTTGGAAAAAAGATGGTGGAAAATGTCTACTATTACTTTGGGTATGAACACAGGATTAGCTTGCAGTATGACTCATTTTAAAAATTAAAAAATGTCACTGAACATAAGAACATGCAATTTTAAACTACTGCTACTACTACTAGGAGAGGTCACAGCCACCAAAAAGGCAGTCTTTAAAAAAGATATTTGAGGGGCATGAATGCAGATCATTAATCAAAGAGTGACAAAGTCAGCTTTTCTAAGATGCAAATGAATTCACATGGAGAAGTAAGGTCTTCTGAGAGTCTCAGATTCAACACTCCTTTCTGAAACCACTTCACTGGCACATGGAGTATGGTGGGATCCTGTAGTAAGCAAGCTGAAATACCCAATATATGTACCTTTACAGAGCCATAAGATAGTGCTGTTCTCCAAAGGTGTGACAGGTACATGAGAACGAGGGGCATTTTGTGCAGAATTTAGGTTCAAGTCTCCAGAAAGGGGTTAGAGGGAAATTTTGTATTAGGCTCTCTAGTCTTAATCATATTATTTAGTACACCACCTGAAAACTTACCTAAATGGGCTAAGTGCTAGCTCAATCAAGTGGTCAACATTGGATTACTCAGGAATGGAGGCAGCAGGGACTCTGGGTTGTGAGATGAGACATTCACACAGTGAAGCAACATGCCTTGGCCATAAGGGAGCTATTGAGAGCAGTTTTAGCCTTTTTGCCTCAATCATTTGTAGTACCCTGTAGATCAGGGGTATTGGAAGAAAAGCATAGACAAATAGACCACCTAGTCTTCTGGCACAGATATTCTGTTGCAAAACTTCCTAGGCTACTCACTGCCTACAGAAACAAAAAGGGCTACTTCTAGCACATCCTACCTGCATGTCAAGGAACACATCAGTTTAATATCCATTTGTATGGGAGTATCTGTCCTGCACAGTTTGTCTTCCAAGACATTCTGAGATGGATGCCAAGCCTGACTCTTGAACTATATCCTAAGCTTGCATTCTTAACCTGTAGACTAAGGAATCGTAACCACGCTCTTATGTACCACATAACTGTTGTTCATAAGGATTTTTAGGGTCCCCAAATCAGTTATTGTAAGGTTTATACAACTGCCGTCATTTATTTGAAACTGATGGTATTTTGCACCATAAGCCTTGAATACTTATATTTCCCACTTGGAGCACCGCAAGCTGTGTTGAACAAGTCTGTGGTAAAAGCCCACTGGGCCAACTGCAATGGTACCCTCAATATAAGGAATAGCTGGTTTATCCACCATGACAGCTCTTCTGTTAAGCAATGTAGCAGGGGAAACTGGACCCTCAAAAGATGGTGTGTACTTACATCTGCTTCTAAAGTACCAATGTACCTTACTCATGGGCAATCCTGATAAGAGGGACTATCGGCATGCAAGAGAACATTTACTGAATAACTGTGAGGAACTCCCTTGTCATAAGGATTTTCTGTTCTATGGTTGTCTACAAGTATTGGAACAATGGGAGAACTTTGCCCTGGAAGGATACTCTCTGTAGATCTGTGTCTCATAACAGCCCCATTAAATTAACCTGTTTGACCCAGGTCAGATGTGACTTTGTTAGGTCCAGAAAGAGGCTTACATTTTTGAAACATGCTGCACTGAACTGTACAGCTTTCTGTATCTCTTCTAGCAGAGTTGCTTGAATCAGTCATCAAGGCAGATATATGAATAGCATGGGTATAGTGGACACAACAAATGTGAGGAGATGAACTGGTAGTGAACTAAAACCTGCCTCAAATATTAGAAATTTTCAGGGTACCTTTGCAATGGAAATGAGGGATGAGCATCTTTCAGACAGATGTTTTTGAGGCATGTGGGCCTGAGAATGTGCTTTGGTCGTCGGTTTTCTAGGCGTAGTGAGAGCTTTAGGCCTGAGGACTACGGTATTTTTAGCTTGAACGAAGTCGTCGGTTTAATATGAAAACCCGTAGGCCTGAATACACCCTCAGAAGCCGGTGCCTGCACAGTGGCTCTGGGCCAATCCAAGGTAGAGACATCCGCAGGTTCCATAGTTGAAGAAGCATCTTGCGGCACACCGGACTCCAAATGGGTCTCAGCAGAGGCCTCCGAATCTGTAAAAGCGGGTATCAAGGGCTGCAAAAGCGCTTCACTGAGTACCGGTGGACTGGCAACTAGCTTAACGGAAGCATCATCGGCAGTTTTGGACCTATGCAGTCTGTCTCTGTCTTTATCCTTACGTTTTTTCAGAAGATCGGTAGTCGGAAGGCTTAACAAAGCCATTTCGGAGTACAGAGATTGAGAACAAAAGTATTTAGCTACAAAAATAGCCCGACGATGAATAGTTTGGGTGTTGAACAAGGCACAAAACCGACATTGAGGGATGTCGTGGTCTGGGCCTAAACAGGTGATGCAGTAAAAATGAAAATCTCTATGAGGTATTTGCTTTCCACAGGCAAGACAATTATTAATTTTTTCTGACATCGATTAGAGCAAGAAAAAAGGATCCCCAACGGAGTACTTATCTTTTTGAAGACTTCAGGTCTGAAACTCGAAAATGAAAATTTCTGGAGTCGGCCAACCGGCACTTGCGAACTGCTTCTGCTTCGGGCACCGCACGGCAAGAAAGACTGATGTAATGGCATCGGCTGCATGTTTTATACCCCTGAAGACCTGACGTCATGGAAGAAGCGACAGCATCCAACGCAGAAATCCCGAATGTGATATTCTGGCCGGCTGAGGGCTACCTACAGGCAGATAACCCAAATGTGATGACTGCAACAGTGAAACACAAAGAACATAACAGCCCCAGTAAATGAACCTGTTTGGCCAAGGTCAGATGTGACTTTGTTAGGTCCAGAAAGAGGCTTACATTTTTTAAACGTGCTGCACTGAACTGTACAGCTTTCTGTATCTCTTCT